>NC_062215.1:100808364-101111925 GCF_902686445.1 Sciurus carolinensis | reverse complement strand
AGCTTAAATGTAAAACATGGAAGGTCTCAACATGTGTCAAACTCTGTCTAAATGTTCTCAAATCCCACACAAGATTAGTGAGTTTAGCTTGAGGAAGACAGAAAACACTTAACGCTTTTGTCAGAAAGAAAAAGAGAAAGTAAAACCAAATCTCTTAAATGAATATAAATGTTAATATAGTCCAAAGAAAGTCAGGAATCTTAGATTAACATAGTAAAATCAGTTGTCATGCTTAACTATAGAGAATAGAACTAAAAATGTGGGTCTGATTGAAATGGAAATTTGTATGAAGGTTTTCCTGACTGGGATTTGCTAAATCCACTCTTGGGGTGATTGAAGAAAGGGGTTTGCTAGAGAAGATTCAAAAGTGAGTAACACCCCACTGTTATAAATCAACTCAAATGTGACTCCCAAGATGTCATTCAGGTTTGCTTTTTACTCTGTAAATAGTGGTCACGTGTTTTCTGAGATTCCACAAAATGGTTGGTTATTTGGTAGTTTCACTAAAGGATAAACGCCGGGAGTAGAACCCAACCCACTGAATTTTAGTTCTAAGACATCATACCACTATGTAAATTATTTATTTAGGTTTTGCAGAGATTAACTTTCCTACCACCTCACTTCTACAAGGAGGGAAAATAATGCTAGACAGATCTGTGATTTATTTTCAATATTGTATGGACAATACAATACTTATTGTAAGATAAGTACTACTTTGTGTGACTGAAGTATACCCAAAGACTTTTAGTGATTTTTTTTTTTTAAAGAAGCATAAGAAACTGGGAAAACTAGTATGAAAGGAACCAAGTGAAATGTAAATCATAGATGGAAAATGTAAATGTAGCCACCTTCATATTTGAAGGCAATCTTTATAATGAATGCCGCAGGATTAGTCCCTATGACTCTGAAGTGTGTTGTAAAGGAAACCTGGTCTTTTGGATTTTTGCCACCATTCTACTATTACAGTATCTGGTCATCTAATTATCACTCCAAGTTTTACTTGATCTCATCACACTTTAGGGACGGCTTTCATGAAAAAGTGTTGCTCATTAACTGATGTTTGTTCTTAGTACCATCCAAAAATGTTTCAGGCTGCCTCTGTAAACCTCATTCTACTTTTCACCAATTTATTTTGATAAAATATAGAAAACTGTCCCAACGTTCATATTATTCATTACTTTTATAAAATTTTCAACAGAAAAATAACAAGTATACTATGAACTATAATCTAAATTGAACTAAACATATTAAAATAAATGAGTCATTCATTCTTGATTTGATTGTTTATGCAATTGCTGCTTAATTAGAAAAAATATCATTATTTAGACTGCAGATCCTTATCACTGTAAAAATCCATGAGACTACTATAAAACTATTATTAACTTTAGAACCAGTGATTATTTTTCTAAAGCCAACAATAATGAAGAGTAAACTGGTATTTCAATAAAATTGAAAGTTGCGCTACCCAAGTTACAAATTTCAGTGAGGATACCCATAAATATGCAAAAGGTCCCCAAATTTTCCAGTATTTGTTCAAATCCTTTAATAACAAATCTTATTTTACTTTGATGGTTGTTTTAAGGCAGACAATAGAAATTCAATTTAGTTAGATATAAATTCTAAAATAAACAGAATGTGTTGGCACTGAGTTCTATTCCTCCCTGGGATGATAGAGAGAAACAGGATGCAGGATTTAACCATTCAGTCATGATTTTGTGCATGTCATCTTTAAATCACTTGGCCATGGGACTCATTAGAACTTTTTTTTTTTTTTAGAACAGGGCTACAATGAAGAATAATATCAAAATAAATTAAGTTCATTTTTAAACAGCTGATTCATTAACTCAAGTTAATATGAGTATGACTTTTGCCCATCAAACTCAACAAATTTTGTTCTGGTCACTTAAATTTGTAAAGCTCGGCTGTTCTGATCTATGTATGTATGAGGAGAAATTAGCAGTGAAGATATTTATCAAGTGCTTAGCCAATTTGTAGAGTGTCATCTTAATGATAACTGCTCCCACTAAGAGGAGGTCACAGTCCCCATGTTTCTACACTTATTTACATTATTGTAATCTAAGCCTAACAAAATGATTAAGATTTTCTTTCTTGCCATTCAGTGACTTGTGCAGAAGCATAAGAAACTGGGAAAACTAGTATGAAAGGAACCAAGTGAAATGTAAATCATAGATGGAAAATGTAAATGTAGCCACCTTCATATTTGAAGGCAATCTTTATAATGAATGCCGCAGGATTAGTCCCTATGACTCTGAAGTGTGTTGTTCAGTTAGAATACATTTCTACTGTAATCCAAGAAAAATCTAAAATTTTGAGCCCCATACAATTCTATTAGAGTCAACTAGAAGTAATTTTAAGCTATTATTATATCTATGACCAAAACAGAGGCAAGAAAGAAACCAAGTCAATTTATCTGAACATCATCTAGCTAATATTAACATATTAACAACATACCAACAATCTATACTGTATGTCAGTATCAACCCAAGGAGATGTCCCCCTCTAAAAGGCTTGTGTGTCACTGAATTGGGGAGGAAAATGATAATTTTATTATTTCCCTTGTTTAGCTTTTGTTTGTTTTTCCTCTGTCATGGAAGCAGCAAAAACAAATTATTTGGGGGAGCCAGTTTGGCTTCCATAGCAGCTGTCCCAGTCAGACAGACACATCCTGGTGCACGAAGAGATTGCCAAATGTTCATTGTTTAAATATGGCCCAGTTTACTAGGGTCCAAGTTATAATCAGATTTCTTCTTTGAATTTTAAAAGGAAAAAAGTGAAGACAAACTCCTAATACATATAATTAAGACTAGCCGCCTTAACCTAACAGGTTTTTAGAGACACTCTTACTGTCACTCTAAATACAGGTCTCCTGCTGAGAGCATAATTACAGTTTTTGTTGCACTTCATACTGTCTACCTCCTAGAGAGCTAACACTGTTTGTTATTAAAAGAAGACTCTGTCATATCGTGTTCACCTCTGTATATTATGCCTCTCCTTGTTGCAGCTTAGCTTTTATCTACTCTTTTGGTGTGAAGAGAAGGAAAAAAGGCTAATGAACTACAGAGAGTTGGTAAATTTTAACAAGTTAGAGTTAATGGGGTGTTTTTTCCCCTCTCCTACCAAAAGGAGCCCTGTCTCCTCAATTTGACACACTTGCATTCTAAACCCATAGCTGCCTTTTCTTTATTATGCCTATAAACCAAGCTGGAATGAAAAACAAAGCCACAGAATCCTAACTACCTAAGCTAGGATGGTGGGAAATTCCATTTTAAATTAAATAGCACAGTTTTAATCCATTAAACCTTTAGACTACGTTTATATTTAACACCAAGGTGGTAGCCAAGTCTTTTCTGATTGACAGCAAGTGCTTTGAGGAGGGTTTGGGAGCAAAGTGCATTCAGTTTCCAAAGAGATTCTCTAAAACTACGTCCTTTAAAATAAAAAAAAGAAAGAAAGAAAGAAAGAACGAACTTGACCTACAGAAGACACTTATTGGAGCTCTGATAACTACATATTTTCAGTCATTTATTTAGAATGGCAGCAAATGGATTTCTTTTTCCACAGATTTACCATCCTCAGTATTAAAGTCACTATGCAGTATTGACAGTTTTTTTTAAAACCTGCTTTGCATGTCTCACAGGCTGTGACATCTCATTATGTGTTACAACCTGCTCTGACAAGTCTGCATCAAAAAGGACTGCTTTTAGGATACCTTTTGCTATCATTTTTTAATCTGTTAAATCTATAATCTATCCAGGAATGAAATACACAGTTGTTCACAAAACTTGAAGATTTAAAAAAGAAACAGAATCACAAATGAGAATATTGGATCAGGTAGGATTTGTTAATATCACTTTCTCCAAAGCACATTCAGGTCTAACCATTCATTTGAGAAAAATAAGGTATTTTCAATGATAAGCATGTACAGTTAAATTGGGGTTTTTATTTAATATTCTGAAGCATGAACTTAACTATGCTTTTCAATCAGGAAGGTAATTTTCAATATTTTAATATATAAAATACTTTAGTGGAATGGTCATATAAATTATGGAATACACATTGAATGAAAAAATTGGGCATAGTTGAAAGGAATGAAATACAGTTAGATATGCTGATTTTAAAAAATAGCCCTAAGTCACAAAGATAGGTGAAAAAAAGCAAATTACAGATAATATATGCAATACATTTTTAAAAAAAGCTCAAAACCAAACTATTTACACATGCACAGTTACCTCTATTGATGCATATGTAAAAGAAAGTCTGGAAGCGTATACATCCCATTGAGTAACCCATTGGTTATTTTGGTAGAGGGAATAAGAATAAGAGGTTGTGTTAGTTTTCTAATGCTATCGAAATAATTTTTTAAGAAATTTAGTATCTTATAGTTGTAGAGGCCAAAAGTCCAAAATCAGTCTCACTGAGCCAAAGTCAAGTTGTTGGCAGAGACGTTTCCACATAGGAACTCTGATGCAGAGTGCTGTAGAAAATTTAACATATGTAGAAAATTTAATCCCCCATGCACAGCATTGAGAGGTGATGCCCAATGGGAGAGGTTTGGATGATGAGACCCTGTCCTCAAGAAGAGAGGAAGGTAGATTAGAAAAGGCCTCACAGTGGTGAGTTCAGTCTCTCATTCCCTCACCCTCTCTTTGTCTTTGTGCCAGGAAATGACACAGCAAGAAGACCCTCACCAGATATTGGCCCCAAGATCTTATAAACTCAGTCTCAGGAATCCTATTACAGCAGAATCAAATAGACTAAGGTGGGGAAGATCTATTTCCTTACCTGTTTTGGACTGCTGGAGACCACCTGCATTCACTCCAGCCTCTTGATTCCATCATCACATTTCCCTCTATTGACTCTGATCCTCTTGCCTCCCTCTCATAAATAGTTTTGTCATTACTTTGGGCCGATCAGAATCATACAAGATTATCTCCCCACCTTAAGATTTCTAGCCAAGTTTCTTTCATTATGTAAAAGTATTATTCTTGTATTATCCATAAGACTCAGGACTAAGAATGTGAACATTGGTGGGGAGGCTGTTATTCCACCTACACAGAGGCCAAGAAGAACTTAACTATTTTGTACAGAGCTTAAGCTAAACTGCACAATTGGAATGCATGTATATAATAATTATATAATTACATATTAAAATAAAAATAATAGATAATTTTATTTCTCACTTTGAAAAATATTCTGAGAATGTAACAAATTCCACTATTATATATGTTTGTAATGCACCAATAAAAATAATAAAACTAATTTTTTTAAAAAAGTGTTCAAAGTAGTTAGAAGATCTGAAAAAAATCATATTTTTTCCAAGCAGTTTCATTCTTTTTATTTTTTCCTGCCATTCCAAATTCCTATTCTTTCTGTGTTTTCACCCTTGTTGCCTGATTCTGCATCTATATGACAAGAGTCTATATTCCAAGGTTCAATGACCATATCTCATATCATCCCCCCAAAATATGATCCAATCTGAGCCATGGCAAAATTAAGGCCAAGCACAATAATCATGTCTTAACTCATTACACAAATGCTCTTTGGGTCTCTACTATATGCAAGGAAATGTGCAGCGTACTGCAAATTGATGACACTAGCAGTGCCATTCCTTGAAGTATTCACCCTCTAGAGGAAAAGACAGATGCACAAACACATCAACACATATCATATGATGTAGTATAATAGAAATGTGCACATGGGTTATGTATGAGAACTTGATGGAGAGAGAAAACACTTCCGCCTGAAGGGCTAGATGATGTGGGCGGGAGGAAGAATTTTTGGAAGCAGGCTCTCTCACTGGGATTTCAAAGGTAGGTAGCAGATAGTAGAACCCAGAACCCAATGAGCCTGGTCAGCCCATGCAGAGGTCATCACCTCAACCAAGCCAGGGATTCAGGCATGGTCAAAGATGGACTGAGTGCCTGCTTTATCTCCAGTGGTTTAAATTAGACTGAAAAGATACTGAGAGGACAGATCATAATGGTTCATGTAAACTCTTCATAAGGATTAGGCATTATTGCCTTGACACAGGAGAATTCTGATTAAGATTAAGTCAGGCTGGGGTATAACCACATGGATTTTAGATGACGATCTGATGACAGTGCATGGATAGATCAGAGATGAGGGCTACTAGAGGCAAGGAGGCAATGGAGAGTGTCACAATAATAGAGGTGTGAGACAATACCCCAGAGACAAGACCCTGTCATTTATTCGGGTTTCAAGTCAAATCTCACTTCTTAGATGTGACTGATCCCTATCCCTTCTAGTCACCCTATACTGCCTTATCGCCTTTTAGATCTCCCCACCTCTATTGCATTACGAAATTGTATCATTTTCAGAGCAGTCATTACTATCATAAATTATTCTATTTATCTAGTTCTGTTTTCTCTCTCTTCCAAAATAAAAAAAAGTTTAATGAGGGCAGGATATTGACTGTCTACTTTTCTCCTATAATTCAACTTCCTAGAACAGTACCTAGCTAGCACACAACTGACACTCAAGATATATTTGGTGAATGCATGAAATAATTATTCCAAGAATGTAGCCATAGTGCCTTTGTTGGAGTCACTCCATGTAAGCCAACCTGTGACTAAGACAGCTGTAGGCTCTCGCCAGCCCAGTCATGGAATTGGAAAATCAGCCTGAGGGAGCAAAGCAATCAACTCTTCAGAAATCTCATATTGTAGAGCAATGAAGGGGAGTTCTACTGGAGGAGTTCAAGATAGAAACCTCAGTGGGGTGTTCCCACTTATTCTTGATAGAAAAAGTCCCTGATTCCTTTCCTGTCTTCTTCCCATGATTATAATAAGTAAGTTTTAAAATAGATGACTGTTTTCATTTTCATAATCTATTGGAGTGGAGTGAGGGCAAGGAGAGATGCTGTTGCAGCTAAATTGGTGTGAAACCAGAGCAAGTGTGGAGCTGGTGTTGCGTGGGAACTATTTTTAAGGCTCTGGTGACTGGTTTACATAAGAAATTTCAGCAGCAGCATAGCAGCCTCAATCCTGAGCTTCATGGACTTGCTAGGGCATTAACTATTCTGAGGCCCACTACAGACAAATGCAAGAGCAGAAACTGAGTGCCCTGCTCCCTTTTCCTCATCTAAACTCAACTTTCCTTCATTCCTAAAGATTTCTAGATACACTTATATGTGATTTAGATAAGATTCACTGTGGTCATAGTGAAATAATAATTGTTATATTCTGCCTAACACAGGCCTCAGAAAGATCTGCCTTCTGTAACTTTCGCACAGTGTCCCTGTCTCCTGAAAACTTGCTTATGAGGTAACACAATCGAGGGGAAGGGAATGAGTCTTGAATCTGGAAGCCTGATTACTTCAACACTGGCAATGTTGAGCAAGCCACTGGTCTCTCTAAAACTTCACTTGCCTCTTAGACCAGAGACCTTACACCTACTAGAAGAAAATGTAGGCCCAACTCTCCACCATGCTGGCTTAGGAACTGAATTTCTCAACAAGACTCTTGCTGACTCTAAAGCACAAGAAGTAAAATCAAGAATCAATAAATGGGATGCTTTCAAACTAAAAAGCTTCTTCACAGCAAAGGAAATAATCAAGAATGTGAACAGAGAGCCTACAGAATGGGAGAAAATCTTTGCCACCTACACCTCAGATAGAACACTAATCTCCAGGATACATAAAGAACTCAAAAAGCTTAATACACACACAAAAAAACAAATAACCCAATCAATAAGTGGACAAAGGAACTGAACAGACACCTCACAGAAGAAATGACCAATCAACAAACACACGAAAAAATGTTCAACATTTCTAGTGGTTAGAGAAATGCAAATTAAAACTACACTGAGATTTCATCTCACTCCAGTCAGAATGGCAATTATCAAGAATACAAGTAACAAAAAATGCTGGCAAGGATGTGGAGGAAAAGGTACACTCATACATTGCTGGTGGTATGGCAAATTGGTGAAACCACTCTGGAAAGCAGTACGGAGATTCCTCAGAAAACTTGGAATGGAACCACCATTGGACCCAGTTATCCCACTCCTTGGTATATACCCAAAGGACTTAAAATCAGCATATAGTGATGCAGCCACATCAATATTTATAGCAACTCAATTCACAATAGCTGAGCTATGGAACCAACCTAGGTGTTCATCAACAGATGAATGAATAAAGAAATTGTGGTATACATACACAATGAAATATTAGTCATGAAGAATTATGAAATTATAGCATTTACTGGTAAATATATGGAACTAGAGACTATCATGCTAAGTGAAATAAACCAAACCTAAAAAACCAAAGGCCAGATGTTCTCTGTGATATGTGGATGCTAACACACAATGGGGTGGAGGGGAATACAAGTTCATTGGATTAGATAAAGGGGAAAGAAGGGAAGGAAGGGGTATGGGAATAGGAAAGACAGTAGACTGAATCAGACACAACTTTCTTATGTTCATATATGAATAAAAGACCAGTGAAACTCCACTGAAACGCCACATCATGTTCAACCACAATGGGATTCTAATTAGAATAAGTTATACTCCTACTCCATGAATGTATAATATGTCAAAATACATTCTACTGTCATGCATATATAAAATAAATAGATAAACAAACAAACTTGCCTCATCTGCAAAATAGAGATGATGTGGGTATGAGCTGAGTAAATGTATTTAAAAGCATTGAGATCGAATGGGGACATGATAAGCATTCTACCTTCAGGCCTTGACTGATTCGGCTAACATGTTAATAAGCTACAGACGGATTGGGATGTGGCTCAATGGTAGAGTGCTTACCTGGCCTGTGAGGACCTAGGTTTGACTCCTAACACTGAAAAACAACAACTACAAAATGCTACAGATGAGGAATCTGGAGTTGGACTCACAAAAAGTTGGCAGTACTGAGGCAGGTGGAATAAATCCAAGTTCATGAGACTACAGGCAATCATTCTGCTGCCCTGTGACTCAAGGTAGGCTGGCCAGGAACAGGAGTGAAGTGGAACCCACAACTTTGTTCCAGCATAATTTCCTTTCTGCAAACTCCCATTTTCATTTTCTACCTTCCCACATCACACACAACCCTGAAATGCATTGAAGGGTCAAATCTAAGAACAAACGATGAGAAGAAAGTGAGTTAATAAAATTTTGGGGTCAATTCTTTGTGTACCATAGAGATTTTTCTTTTTAGGAAATTTGCATGCTTTCCACTCTAAAAAAATCAAAAAAATTTTTAAAAAAGAGGATTCACCATTTGACTATTAAATGTTCATTTTAGATTTTACTACCTGTTATTTTCACTGTTTATTTTTCCTATTAAAACTTTATCACAAATAGGCAAAGACATAATTTAAAAATTTGGAAGAAGGAAAAGAAGCATCTTCAAGTTGAATACCTGCATTCAAGCACCTCATATAAAAATCTATATTTTTGCCTGACAATATATTACATTGCCAAAACCAAATTATGCACACACACACCCAAGTTAAATACCTGTTTTATCTGTTTTAGTTAGGTTCATAGGTTAACCCAACTAAGAGGTAGAGTTACTTTAGAAGAAAAAGAAAAATGAGGGATAGTAAACTTCATCACAAAGAGAAACCATAGGAGAGTGAGGACTCAAAGAGACGAAGGTTCTAGAGCCACAGAATCTCTCAAGACCATGGAGGGGAAACCCACAAAGCACCTCTGTACCACTGACAGGATTCAGCTGTTCTCACAAGTCATCTATACCTTTCGCCAGTCCCTCCTACACCCTGAACTACTTACCATATAAGTATGCCTCAGGCCTTCTTTCTATTTCTTGGTCCCTACCTACTGATAGTTTTTGCTTCCTATTGGTCTCAGTTTCCTAAATTTGCTTTAATCTTTATGACATCCATTCACCTCATGACCTTTCTCCACTTAACCTGTTAAACAGCATACCCAATTCCACATAAACAATAAGTGGTAGAACAAGGGTTAGTATCTCAACAAGCCTCTAACCAATAAATACCAGAATTACATAGGAACTCAATAGCTGCTAATAGTTGACTTCTCTAGTTTTTCAAGACCTCAAATTTCTAGACTCTGTTTATTCCCTTTACTTATATTTGAGATCAGCCAATTTCCCCTTAAATGCCTCAATTCTTATAATACAATATTAAAAGTAGAAAGTAAAAATGAATATACACTATCATTCTGGTTATTTCTCATTCCTTCAATTTACAAGCTTACTAGGCACAATACCTGATTTCCAAGTCACATTAAAAAAAAAAAAAAACTGTTAAAACAGATTTTTCAAATGCTTTGAAGCTACACATCAAATGCAGAATCTTTATTTTCCAAGCTCGATATCTGCCCCTGACCAACTTCACTGCTAAAACACATTTTACTTTGTTGTTGTTGTTGTTTATTAAAAAAAAAAAATAGGGCTCTGCTTCCAGTACATATTTCAGGTATTACAGTAGAATCAATTGATATAGCAAATCTATATGAGTCAACTTTTCCTCACTGTGACAAATAACTGAGAAAATCAACTTAAAGGAGAAATGATTAATTTTGACTTATGGTTTTAAAGACTGAAGTTCATGGTCAGTTGGCTCCATTGTTATGGGTCTATGGTGATGCAGAGGGTGTGGTAGGGCAGAGCTGCTTACAACAGGGCCACTAAGGAAGAGAGAGAGAGAGAAGGGGCCAAGGACAAGGTGTAGTCTCCAGGGCATGCCCCCCAGGGACCCAGTCCTTTCAGCTAAGTGCTGCTTCCTACAGTTTCTGCCAATAATACTATCAAATATGAATTCCTCCATGAATTAATCAATTGATGAGATCAGAATCCTCATGATCCAGCACTTTCCTAAACCCCCACTTCTGAACATACAGCACTGATTACAAAGGCCTTCAACACATAAAAGCCTTTGGAGGACATTCCAGATCCAAACAATAACAAAACTGAAATAGAAATATGGCTCAAAGATAACAAAAGTTAATTTTTTTCCAAAAAAAAAGTGCCCAAAATAAATGTTCCTTATTAGTAGAAGCCTTTCCTGTGAGTGGTAATTAGGATTGCAACTCTTTCTACTTGTGATCTATCATCTTCACATTTGGTCCAAGCTCATCATGCTCCTCTGCAGATGACCAAAGAGGGAGTGGTTGAGAATGTTCTGTGACTGAGAACAACTTTAGTAGAGCTGTCTCTGCTACAGTGCATAATAACTATTTGTCTTATTACTCAATCTTATTGTTAACTACTATTGAACACTGCCCCGTCACTTTATATCCAAGCCACTCAAGTATAAAATAGTTGAACCATGATAATGTCTTAAGGCTCTGCCTTTGGGACATTTGTTTGTCAGCCCCTGTTGCTTGGAGTGCTACACTGCATCCTCTTACAAGCCCAGCCAGATATATCTTGCTTTTCTAGAAAATCATGTTAGATGATTCTCCTTCTACTCTGTGTTTCTTTGGTTCCTTCTGTACAAAATGCATTTCATTAGAATGCACTTACATTCTATTCTCTATGGAAGGAATTGGTAAACTTTTTCTTTTTCTGAAAATGTCTAGATATAAATATTTTAGCGCCTGTGGGATAGAGCAATTCTATGTTCCATCTACTCAAATCTAACAAAGCCACCATAGACAATATGTAAGTGAATGAACATGGTTGTTTCCATAAAATTATAGAGTGCAAAACAGATTTTGGCCCATGGGCTGTAGTTTACTGACACCTTCTCTATGGTGAAAAAATTTCATTACTTTTTCTTTGGTCTCCTCTTTAGTTTACTCCACTGTAATGTACAGGCATCTCAATAAACACACAGATTCTGAGTGTGGAGGTGTAGGCCCATCTCCCACTCTTGCAACATCTCTGCCATAGAGCAAGGAAGCAATGCTCCCACTTCTACAGAAGTGATAGCAAAGATGCTCTGCCAGAGAAGGAGAGATACCTCTGAAGCAGGGTTACAAATTCACTAAAACCCAAATGTGCAAAGAAAATGTACATCATTGTTTGGGTTCCAACTATCCAGATTCTATCAAAGCACTTCAGTAATACAAAAAAGTTAACACCTACTTCAATAACTTTTTGATGCAATATTTTAAGCACTTCATTTGCAGTATAGTCACTTTATGTAGAAAAACTCAGTGTACTAGATTCCTAACCCCCATACCAGAATCCCATCAAGATACCTAGGTAAAGAAAGTTTCATGGCCTTAGGGATAAAGGAATTTTCATGTTCATGCAGTGTCCTCTGTGTTCCTGGGTCTCCTCAGCAGTGTCAGTTGTCTTTTCAGTTGCCATTCCTCCTGCTGATATTCACAACTAAAGGGAACAGCTACACAAAGGGCTTGTCTATTCTGTATAGTAGCCTCAGCCCAGTCACTCAGCCTCATCTCTGACTAAGCCTCAATTCAGATCCCCATTGCACTACATGACTCTAGGAATGTCTCTACATTTTCCATTCAGACTCATGGCCTGACTGGCTCATCCCTCACAGCCCTGGTCAACATGGCATATCTGCTGACATTCAACTCACCTGCCTTTCTTATTCTCTCCACTCAGGGTCACGCAAGAATCTCAGGTCCTCACACTCAAACTTAGTGACTGAAAAATATTCAACTTTACCCACCCTTCTGGCTATCTAAGCTGCCCTGTTGAGTTTCCTAAGTAATTAAAGAACTTTACAGGGAATGGAATCCCAGTTTTCCTCTTAGGATGATTCTAATGGTAGAGGAAAAAATAATTGTGACATCTACCTTTTCAACCAGTCCATCTCTTTCCTTCTTCTCTTTCTACTGTAACTGTTTTCTACCCTAGGCAGTGAGAATTTTGATGAAAAATGTAATAGGCTTTAATATTTTTCAGACTTTGAGAGAAAATTATATCATCTGTCTTATTGTCTTAGTTTTAATATGCTCTTTGTCTAAATAACTTCTACATAGAACTTTAAGCCTATTGATTTCCTAAACATATCAAGTACCAGCTCCTCCTGCCCTGCCTGTGATGTTAAGCTTCCTGTACCCTTCTGAGGTAGAAGGCTGCAGGAAACATGATTCACTGGACGATGTATTGATTCAGAAAACCCCATTCCAACTGCCTTCTAACAACATTAGGAGTTGGAAAACTAAAGTCTACATTTTCCTGACTCCCTTGCAGCTAGGGTTCTGGATGAGATTTGACTTCTGCCCATCTAATTCACTTGCACATAACTTTTACTCGTACTAAGCAAGTTTGAGAGAGAGGCAGAATATACAGAATTCATATTACACAGGAATTCTGACCAAGAAAGCATGTTCTGGAGTTGGTAGTCATAGAAGTTGTTCTCTGATTTGGTAACTTCTTGATGTTAAATGGGAAAGTTCTGGAGTTGGCTGCTGAGCTGTTATAAACTTCTAATCAAGCAGGAGAAACACTTCCTGAGTGGTGCAGGAACTGTTAAGAACATTTCTGGGAGCTACTGCACTTTTCCTAATAACTCTGTGAACTACCTTTACACTAATGAATTCTTTGTGTCTACGCTGAATTCTATGCTCTTCAACTAAGAATCCTGACTAGTATATATGTATGAATGGTTTATGAGGGACGGTTGTCAAATGCTGCAATTTATTGTAAAAAATATTGCCCCAATCATGTCTAATTTGTGTGAGTCCAACATGCATTGGGTGACTGACCTTCCTTTTCTGAGACAGACTAATAGAACATGCTTCAAGGACACAACAATATTTCACCCTTCTTTCTTCTATGCCTGTGCTCACATTTTACAGACATGTTAGAGTTTCTATGCAGGGCCTCCCCACCCTATCACTGTTAGCCAGTTGTGGTTGTGGGGGTGGGGGTGGTGTGGCTAGGGAGTAAGTCTAAGGGAATGATTCTCAGGTTCTCATTAGGAAAGACAGATAGAAAGTCCTTTAGTGCTTTCCCCTGGTCATTATCAGAGATTTCTGAATAAAGCTAATATTTTGGTTCCATTCAGTTCTTCATGCTTCTTCCTTATGACTTAGAATTCTACAGGGTGGAGTGCTGAAGTAACTGGCATCCACTTAAAGCTGTGATTCACTTTAGAGAACATCTGTTCAACCCACTCTTTTTTTTTTGAAGATGCCAATATCCAAAGTTATAGAACCAACAAGTGGAACCCAGACTAAAATTCAGATTTGTAGACTCTAAGTCCAGTAATTTTTACCACACCAGCTAATGCTGGATTAATGAATTAAGAGACTAGTTCCACCCAGTGAACTGAACTCCAATTCTCCATCCAGACCACTCCACTTATTTATATATCCCAACTGAACCTGTAAACACTTGGTTCATGAGACTTGATTTAAAAGAGTCCTACATAAAATATATCAGTGAACAAAAACCTCCTTTGGTAAAGTAAAACTTTCCCTATACCTAAATTTTGTAAGTGAGATTCTAAAAGAAGCAGTCACCTTAGAGAAGGGTTTGGAACAATATAGAATGTGTCTAAAACTATTTTTAACAAAATATATACTTATATGTTTTGACATAACATTGTATCTTTAGCTATTCCAGGTTATGTTTAAAATGTACTGAGTTTGTCCTTGTGAGTAAACCATAACAAAGAGTCTTCAGAGCTGAAAAGCTTCTTCTCCTGAACTAGGCCAGTAATGCCCCCCACTGGCAGATCCTGCCTTGTCTTCCATCTATTATAGAACCACCAGTTTTGTCATCCCCAAAGGCACTATTCTGACACATCTCATTAATTTTTACAGGGTCTTGACCCATAAGAATAAATGGTCTATGCTTCAATGTCTAAGTATGCACGTAAAGAGACTAGAGTTTAACTTAAGTGCTATATAAGTAATCTTGGGTCCAAGGAAAAATATATATGCTGAAAAGATATAAATTTCCTGAGACAGTTATTTATTATACTTCCAAGCAAATATAGTGTAGCTTAAGACTCACCAAAGCTATGTTGAAGTACAGAAAAAACTAGCATTAATACTTGGTATTCCTACTTAATACAATACTGATGTATTCCTAGTTTATTTTAACTGGGCCCATCTGTGAATAGTGAGTCAAAGAGAAAGTAATTAAATAATTCAAAACCTTCTTTTCAATAAGAACATCAAATCCTAAAAAATTTCTAAAAATCAGTTATACAATAAAGTTAGTTGTGTGGCCACAATTAAATAGCTGTTCATAGGGGGGAAATATAACTAAACTACAATGACTCATATGAATAACAGATACCCAAAAGTGAAAAATAAAATCCAGATATATTCATAAATCATATTACAGTTCCAAAATATTCATTTTTTTCTCCAAATAACCTCTTTTTATAATAGAATTCCAATAATAAAGTAAATACATTAGCAATTCAGTACACACACCCCTCTAGAATTTCACTTCTGGTTGAGTGGTCAAGAAAAAGTGAAATAATAAAAGCTAGAATTTATTGAGTTCTTGCTAAATGGTAAGGTTTTCCAAGTTATCTGATTTCATCCACATAAGAGCTATGACTATACCATTTTGCAGATGATGGGGAAATAAAGACTTGGGGCAATTTAAGTGAATAGTCCAGGGTGGTCACTCAGGAAGCAGTAGACCTGGTCTACCATCTTCAGAATCCTCTCTCAGAATCGCCATCTTTGAATGTTACCCTAGGGAACAACTTCATTTTTTTAAAAATAATATCTATTTTAAGAAACATTCTGGTTGTTGGATCACAAAATTCACCAGAAAAGCCCCACTGATGTCTGAGTACTTCTGCATGGAAATCCCACAGGGCCTGCAGAAGTCTTATTGTTTGTCTTCACTGAAAAAGGCAACCATAAGAGACCCAGAAGAGTAGAAAATGCTACATTCAGAGCCATGGTAGGTCTGAGCCACACCTCACACATCCATTCTTTTATCCAGGAACCTCTTGAGAAATTGAGTAAAAAACAGGAGAAGGTGGGTATTTTTTTCTGCTAAAATTTTATTTAAGTTATCCAGTTCTATGTTCAACTTGAAAGTATCCATAAACAAAGACTGCACTGTAGACTATCTAGATATAGCACATTTCCTCTTATGGGTAAAATTGACACAAGGCAGCCTGTGAGTCACATAAACACAGTGAGTTATAATATAACTACTTCCATATCAACTACTTTCTTGGTAGAATAAATATGCAGCCATACATCAGTCTTTCCCAGTTTGAGAGGACAGAAAGCCAGAAGTGAAATAACCAAGTGATGGTGAGATTAGACAACCATGTAGCCACTAATTTGTACGGAAGTGTTGACAGTGGCCTTGTTGGAGCTGCCAACTCTTCAGAAAACTTTATGAAACTCAGGGCACTCCCAGCTGAAAGCTGCCAAAGTCCAGGAAGCTAGCCTGGCTGAAAAATAACAGTAATTAGATCAGAATCCTTCCTGAAATCCTCCTTGTTGACTCCAAATATAGAAGTTCCCATGATTAAAAAAGATAAAACAAAGTAAGAATAAAGTCTCTAAATCAATTCTGATTCAAATAATAATTAGCTCAAAGGATTAATCCTTCCTATGAGTATAATTATAATTATGTATATGTATAATTAATGAGTAGTTTTAGGGTATAACTAAGTGCCCATTGTAATAGGGAATAGTCTGGTAAATCAGAAAGAAAAAACATGAACTGTGGAATTTTACCTGGATTCAAATCCTGTTGCCACTACTTGGTAAATTAACTTATTACTCTATACACATCACCTATGTTTCCATGGTAATCTGTTTCAAAATGTGCATGCTAACCTTCCAAAGCCCTTTAACTAATTTAATAATTCATTTACTTAGTATGCATTTATTGACTATGTACTATGGGTACACTACTATGCTAAGGGCAAAGAATAAAACTAAAAAAATAATTTTCCATACATTGGAGAAAAGACAGCCTTAACAACTGGTGCTCAGAAAACTAGATATACTTATGTAGAAGAATGAAACTAGATTCCTATCTCTCACTCTGCACAAAAATGAATTCAAAGTGGGTAAAATACCTAGGAATTAGAACAGAAACACTAAAATTGCTAGAAGAAAACAGAGGGTCAACACTCCAACATACTGGCACAGGCACCATCTTCCATAATAAGATTCCTAAAACGTGAGAAATAAAACCAAGAATCAATAAGTAAAATGGCATCCAATTAAAAAGGTGTACAGCAAAGGTAACAAGAGCATGAACAGAGAGCCTACAGAATGGGAGCTACTCTTCTTAATATCCAGAATTTATTAAGAACTCAAAAAAATGTAATACCCCCCCAAAAAGCAAATAATACAATCAATAAATGGGTAAATGATCTAAATACACATTTCTCAAAAGAAGAAATACATAAGGTGAACAAATGTATGAAAAAATGTTCAACATCCTTAACAATAAGGGAGACAAAAACCAAAACTACACTGAGATTTCATCTCACTTCAGTTAGAATGGCAATCACAGGAATACAAATAATAATAAAAGCTGGCAAGGATATGGGGGAAAAGGTGTACTTACACGTTGCTGGTGGAACTGCAAATTAGTACAACCACTTTGGAAAGCAATATAGAGATTCCTCAAAAGACTAGCACTGTTAATTCTACCTATCCAAGAACATGGGCGATCTTTCCATCTTCTAAGGTTTTCTTTAATTTCTTTCTGTAGTGTTCTGTAGTTCTTGTTGTAGAGGTCTTTCACCTCTTTTGTTAGATTGATTCCCAAGTATTTTATTTTTTTTGAGGCTATTGTGAATGGGGTAGTTTTCTTAACTTCTCTTTCTGAAGATTCATCACTTATGTATAAAAATGAATTAGATTTATGAGCATTGATCTTGTAACCTGCTACTTTACTGAATTTACTTATGAGTTCTAAAAGTTTTCTGGTGGAATTTCCTGGTTCCTCTAAATATAAATAATGTCATCAGCAAATAGGGATAGTTTGAGTTCTTCTTTTCCTATTCGTATCCCTTTAATTTCTTTGGTTTGTCTAATTGCTCTGGTTAGAGTTTCGAGGATAATGTTGAATAGAAGTGGTGAAAGAGGGCATCCCTGCCTTGTTCCAGTTTTTAGGGGGAATGCTTTCAGTTTTTCACCATTTAGAATGATATTGGCCATGGGTTTAGAATAGATGGCCTTAACAATGTTAAAGAATGTTCCCACTACCCCAATTTTTTCTAGTGTTTTGAGCATGAAGGGATGCTGTATTTTATCAAATGCTTTTTCTGCATCTATTGAAATAATCATGTGATTCTTGACTTTAAGTCTGTAGATATGGTGAATGACATTTATTGATTTCCGGATGTTGAACCAACTTTGCATCACTGGGATAAAACCCACTTGATCGTGGTGCACTATCTTTTTAATATATTTTTGTATACAATTTGCTAAAATTTTGTTGAGAATTTTTGCATCGATGTTCACTAAGGATATTGGTCTGAAATTTTCTTTCCTTGATGTGTCTCTATCTGGTTTAGGTATCAGGGTGATATTGACTTCATAGAAGGAGTTTCAGAGGCTACCCTCCACTTCTATTTCATGGAATACTTTGAGGAGTATTGGAATGAGCTCTTCTTTAAAGGTTTTGTAGAACTCGGCTGAGAACCCATCTGACCCTGGACTTTTCTTTGTTGGTAGGCTTTTGATGACTTCTTTTATTTCATTGCTTGAAATTGATCTATTTAAATTGTGTATGTCCTGCAGGTAATTCATATGTCTTTAGAAACCTGTTGATGTCTTTGAGATTTTCTGTTTTGTTGGAGTATAGATTTTCAAAATAGCTTCTAATTATGTTTTGTATTTCACTTGTGTCTGTAGTGATATTTCCTTGTTCATTCCAAATTTTAGTAATTTGAGTTTTCTCTCTCCTCTTTGTTAGTGTGGCTAAGAGTTTATCAAGTTTGTTTATTTTTTCAAAGAACCAACTATTTATTTTGTTAATTTTTTCTATTGTTACTTTTGTTTCAATTTCATTGATTTCAGCTCCGATTTTAACTATTTCCTGTCTTCTACTACTTTTGGTGTTGGTCTGTCAAAATGGCCATACTACCAAAAGTGCTATACAGATTCAATTCAATTCCAATTAAAATCCCAATGACGTACCTTACAGAAATAGAGCAAGCAATCATGAAATTCATCTGGAAGAATAAGAAACCCAGAATAGCTAAAGCGTGAAGCAGGGGGTATCGCAATACCAGAACTTCAACTATACTACAAAGCAATATTAACAAAAATGGCATGGTATTGGTACCAAAATAAACAGGTAGGTCAATGGTACAGAATAGAGGACATGGACACAAATCCAAATAAATACAATTTTCTCATCCTAGACAAAGGGGCCAAAAATATGCAATGGAGAAAAGATAGTCTCTTCAACAAATGGGGCTGGGAAAACTGGAAATCCATATGCAACAGAATGAAACTAAATCCCTATCTCTCACCCCGCACAAAAACCAACTCAAAATGGATCAAGGACCTCAGAATCAGACCAGAGACCCTGCATCTTACAGAAGATGTAAAGAAGAAAAAGTAGGTCCAAATCTTCAACATGTCGACTTAGGATGAGACTTCCTTAACAGGACTCCCATTGCACAAGAAATAAAAGCAAGAATCGATAACTGGAATAGATTCAAACTAAAAAGCTTTCTCTCAGCAAAGGAAACTATCGGCAATGTGAAGAGAGAGCCTACAGAGTGGGAGAAAATCTTTGCCACCCATACTTCAGATAGAGCACTAATTTCCAGAATATATAAAGAACTCAAAAAAATCTACACAAAGAATACAAATAACCCAATCAACAAATGGGCTAAGGAAATGAACAGACACTTCACAGAAGAAGATCTACAAACAATCAACAGATATATGAAAAAATGTTCAACATCCCTAGTAATAAGAGAAATGCAAATCAAAACTACCCTAAGAGGGCTGGAGAGATAGCTCAGTTGGTAGAGTGCTTGCCTTGCAAGCACAAGGCCCTGAGTTCGATCCCCGTACCACAAAAAAACAAAGGCTCTACAAATCTACCCTAAGATTCCATCTCACCCCAATTAGAATGGCAATTATCAAGAATACAAGCAACAATAGGTGTTGGAGAGGATGTGGGGAAAAAGGTACACTCATACATTGCTGGTGCGGTTGCAAATTAGTGCAACCAATCTGGAAAGCAGTGTGGAAATTCCTCAGAAAGCTTGGAATGGAACCACCATTTGACCCAGCTATCCCACTCCTTGGCCTATACCCAAAGGACTTAAAAGCAGAATACTACAAAGATGCAGCCACATCAATGTTCATAGCTGCTCAATTCATAATAGCCAGATTGTGGAACCAACTTAGATATCCTTCAATTGATGAATGGATAAAGAAACTGTGGTGTATATATATAATGGAAAATTACTCAGCTATAAAGAAGAATAAAATTATGGCATTTGCAGGCAAATGGATGAAATTGGAGAATATCATGCTAAGTGAGATAAGCCAATCTCAAAAAACCAAAGGACGAATGATCTCACCGATAAGCGGATGATGACACATAATGGGGGTGGGAGGGGACAAGAATGGAGGAAGGAGGGACTGTATAGAGGGAAAAGAGGGGTGGGAGGGGTGTGGGGGAAGGAAAAAAAATAACACAATGAATCAAACATCATTACCCTATATAAATGTATGATTACACAAATAGTATGCCTTTACTCCATGTACAAACAGAGAAACAACATATATCCCATTTGTTTACAATAAAAATAAATTAAAAAAAAAAAAGACTAGCAATGAAACCACCATATGACTCAGCTATCCTACTCCTTGGAACTTAACCAAAAGAAGTAAAATCACTATAGTGTTCTTTGCATACCAATGTTCATCAAAGTGCAATGTTAATGGAATCAGCCTAAGTGCCCATCAATAGATGAATGGATAAAGAAAATGTGGTATATATACACAATGGAGTTTTATTCAGCCATAAAAAAGAATGAAATTATGTCATTTGCTAGTACATGGACGGAACTAGAGAACATCATGCTAAGTGATATAAGCCAGTCTCTAAAAGTGAAGTGTCCAATCTTTTCTCTCATATGCAGAAGGCCAAGAGAAGGAGAGAAAAGGAATAATAAAAAAGGGGAAGATATTCTTGAAAATAGAATGGAGTCCAATAGAGTAGAAATAAGGCATTGAGAGGGAAAGAGAAAGGGACAGCACTGGGAAGTACTGGAGAATGAAATCTACCAAACTGTGCTATGTCCATGTATGAATATACCACAATGAATACCACTTATATGTCTACTTATAATGTACTAATTGTAATAATAATAGAAGAGAGATCAGTAGAGTAGAGCAAGCAAGCAGATCAAGGATGAAAGAGGGGAGAAAATGGGATAATATTATGGAACTAGATTGATCAAATTATGTTATATGCATGGATAAATATGGCATACTGAATCCCACTATTACATATAATTATAATGCAAAAATAAAAAAGCACAAAACAAACAAAAACCAACCAAGAATCATAAACTTTATATCCTTTGCCAATACTTATCTCACTTAATTCTCATAACAGGCAAGTATTATCATTTTTATCTTATAAATAAGGAAATTCAGAACAGCAACTCTTACCTGGAAAGTGTCTTGAAACCCTGGCATTTTTCTTAAGATGAAATGTGCCAGTCTCATTATTTTGGAGGTTTTGTGACTTACAAAACTGTGTTTTTTTGTTGTTGTTGTTGTTCTAATTTGTTGTACATGACAGTAGAATGCATTCATATATTTTGATAGATCATATATAAATGGAGTGTAATCTCTCATTTTTCTGATACATATTGTGGGATCGTATCAGTCATGCAGTCATATATGTGCTGTGTTTCTTAAACTTTAATGTGCACATAAATCACCCCTAGACTCTTTAAGGTGTATGTATAGACTCTGAGTCAGCTCATCTGGGTAGGGCTGAGATTCTACATATCTAACAAATTCGGAAATGCTGTGCTACCGGCCTATGAATCACACTCTGCATAGCAAAGTTTCACAATCCATCATGTGTAGAAGTCCATCATTCAAGCACTGTTCTCTTTCTCAGTGAGTCTTTCATTTTTTAATATGGAGTCATCACTACTGTTATACTTTGTCTAAAAGTGGAAACTGAATATTTTGTAATTTTAGGATGAAACTTTAGAAAGGTCTAAACTTAGGCATATTATTGAATAGTGATGCCATTTGTTGAGATATGGAATACAGGTTAGCAAGCTGACTTGAACGAGAAAGAAATCCATTTGGTTAAGGATATTGATATTGGACTGGCTGTGGTTTACCTAATATTGTTTGTTCACCTTTTAAACTAAGCATAACTTGTCATTGTGGATCAAGTGCTCATCAAAGTAAATTTGGGTTTTGTTTATCAGTAAAAACCTTATAAGAATAAACTCTTTAAAACCTAGGATGCTAGATGATAACAAAACAGCTAGAACAAAACAGCTTCACAGGTTCATAGAGACCTATGAACAAAGGGGAACGAAGGCTTATTGAGTCTGAGAGTCTAAGGAGATAGGGATATGGAACTGTGCTGTGCTATCCTAGCTCTATACATATATAGTAACACAATATTTTTTGCTTCTGGATCCAGACAAGAGTTGGCATTATGGGAACACAGAAGAGGTTAAGCATCAATATCAAGGAAGCAGGGATCAAGCAGAAGAAAATCAGAAAAACTAAAGGAACATCCCAAGTCTTAAAGGCAAAACCCTCCATTGCCCACACTTCATGCTTTTCTGATCCCTGACAGTGGTTCCCTTGTACATGATTCTCAGAGTCACCCACTGGAACTCTCTGAAGAGCATTCCTGTCCCCACAATGAAAATGTAATTAGTCTGGAGTGGGGAACTACCACCCTACTGTAATGCCATACTCACAGATTCTCAACTCCCACGGCACATGAGGAACTCCCGAAGCTTCTAAAAAATATTTTTGTCTCAGTCCCAGTTCTCTGAGATTCAATGAGCATGAGGTGGGGCCCTGACATCAGGTGATTTTTGAAGGTACCAGTGATTGTAATGTGAGCTAAAATCTACTGTCAATATTGTATGAAACAGAGACTCCATATTTTCTCCACCGTCTTCAAAACTACTTTTCCCAATCTTTTTATTAACTATGACATAAGACAGAATATGAGAATCTGATATAATTTCTATCATCTTTTGTCCTTTTCTTCTATTGCTTTGATTTTTTGATCAAGAAACATCTCCATCATCTTAAACTACTCTCCATTTTCATTAGGGTTGCTAAAGATAAAGAAGAAAAAACCATCTCCCCTTCTCCAGTGGACCATTTCTTTTTAGTCATGCTTTGTGAAATCTCTCCTATTTTAAAAATAAAAGCAAAAACAAAACAAAATGACCTTCTCCAAACTGTGCTAAATTCTCAGAGCATCTCTCCATTGATTATATTTCCTTTCAAAGGCAAATTTCCTTGGTAATAATCTCTCCTTAGGACCAGAATTTGTGTAGAGATTCCTGATGGTCCCTAATAACTGTGAAAAACAAGGAAAGTTGAAGCAAAATAATATGTTCCATAAACTCTAGTCAGAACCCAGAAGAAGGGTCTTATACCCAATAGTCAGAAAAAAATCCAGCATTTCTATAGAGAAGGAGTCATTTCATATACTTTGTTAAGTATAAATAATTTTATTGTAAAGAAGATAAAGTCTTATAAAATTAAATATAAGGTATGGGAAAAAATATCAGGCACTACCAATAATGTATTATTTGGTTGAACTTGCTACAATAAATCTGGTACAAAACAGATATTTTTTACACTGGGCTTTTTCATCTCTTATGTCTTCTAGGTTCTTTAAGAAAATTTTCTTTTCTTCATTGACCACAAATGTAGTGGTCACTCATGTTTTAAACACTTCCGATGTATAAATAGGTGGTCACAACATACATAATTATACTACATATATATTACAAGGTAAGTTTGAGAATATATCAGAAGTACTAGAAACAGATCTACTTTTCTAATTTCTTATTTTCTAGTTCAAGTTGTATTTTGGAAAAACTATCAAGGCTTAGCAATAGCTAAGCAAAATGTGAGAAAATAAATATGATAGTATTGAATTCTTGGCCATTCAACAATAAGACACAGAATGCATTAGCTGCTACATTAAGTAATTATATGACAAATTTCAGAAGTTTCTAGAAGCAGTAAAAATAATGCATTTATAAAGAGTCATAAGGGTAAAAATGTCCATCACACTCATTCAAGGTAAGTAAAAGCAATGCCACAGACTGGAGAAGTCCAGGATAAACAGATGTGACTGAGCAGCAGGATTTAGGCATTTACCTCAAACAGACTTGAATTCTTTAGCCTGAAACCAAATGATTCAAATGGTTATGATCAGAACTGAGATATGTGATGTCCTGTATTCTAAGTTCTGAAGTAACAATACCATTATCTCTTGAACCTAATGTAATTTCTTATTGTTTGCTCAGTAATCATGTATTAAAAGGGAAAGTTTTAGCTTTAGTTTGCTTAGTAAGCCATAATTACAAAAACCTGCTTTCAGAAGTTGTAGAAAAATAAATGAAAATGCCCTTTGAATAACTGAATGCTGCATAAATGCAAGATATTCCTACCATTAACTGCAATATGATACTACAACAGCCCTACTGTACATCCCACCAGCCAGTCTGCCTGTCAGTTCACCAAGCTTCATTAGGAGACTAACAGATGGGCAACATATAAAAGCTGACATTTGGAAGATATTGGTTTTGCCCTTTGGCTCTCTGCCCTCAGTCCCAGAATGTGGCCCTTAAATCCATCTCCCTAAGAGACTGCAGGAAATACTTGTGTGGTCAAACCGGTTCCACCATTGGTCTTATTCCAACCAAAGCTCATTAGTTTTACTTTTCCCTTTGGATTTGTGGGTTACAGTTTTATTTGTTGCATAATTGAAGGCACTAGTAGTTTGTATTTTTCTTATGCTTTGGCATTCAATCAGCAATGTATCCATTACATTTCCTTTATTAAGATTTAGTGGTGGTTTGCTATATGTCCTTAGAATTGGTTGTCATTTTAAACACTTAGTAATTAT
The DNA here is from genome assembly GCF_902686445.1 of Sciurus carolinensis. Classification (NCBI taxonomy): domain Eukaryota; kingdom Metazoa; phylum Chordata; class Mammalia; order Rodentia; family Sciuridae; genus Sciurus; species Sciurus carolinensis. The sequence goes on along the minus strand of NC_062215.1, from coordinate 101,086,919 downwards.
TCTAATTATAATAACATGCTAGTCATTCTATGTCTCTCATCACGATAAATGAGAAATGAACTAGTTCTCTAGCTTCAAATTTAAAAATCTAGACCTACACTGTTCAACCAAGTAGCCTCTGGATATGAACAACTTTGAGCAGATGAAATATGACTAGTCCAAACTGAGATGTGTTGTAAGTATAAAATACACACCAGATTTCAAAGATTTTGTATGAAAAAAAAGAATATAAAATGTCTCCATAATATTTTAAATGGATTGCATTTTGAAATGCTAGTATTTCGATTATACTGAGTAAAATGAAAAGTTTTCTTAAAAATAATGCCAACTATTTCATTTTATTTCTAATACAGTGCCTGAAAAACTTAAAATTATGTATGTATTTTGCATTATATGCATACTGAAAAATTTTGATCTAGATGCTGAGTCTTTTTAGAAATTTCCATTCTTCATGACTAATTAGTCTTGCTAATTTAATTTTAATTCTTTCTTATGAGTTTGTTTAAAACTTTTTGATTGTCTTATTTCTAAAGTTGATAAGAATATAAAAGGTAAATTAAGTGAAATTAATTAATAACCATTAATTGTGATTAAATGGAACTGATGTTTACCTTCTAACTGCTTTGGAAGCCCTTTAGACACCTGCACAAAGGAGTTCATGTCATGTCAAGTGATATCAAGTGCTAAACCAGAGTTATTCTAATGTTGTTCTTGCTTAGGGGTTACTCCTCTGTGAGTGACACATTATGGTGCACTCTTTAATGTATGTGTTAGGCAAATGTCATAGCACTTCTTTTAAGCAACATTATGAATGAGAATATGAGAAATTTAAAAAGATCTGTTCCTAGTAACTGTGATTTATTCTCAAACTCAGCTTTTACCACGTACATTACTTAATGTAAGCATGGATAACCACTAATTCACACAGACAAGAATTTTTTTAAATGGATGACTTTCACATTTGTGGCCACAAAGAAAGGAAAATTTTCTTTAGAGACCCAAAGTAAATAATGAAAAATGAAAAAGCCTAGTGTAAATAAAAATTCACCAACCCTTCTCTGCCTACCACAAAGTTCATCCATTAAATCAAAAGCAGGAGTTATAACAAAACATCTTAATTATGAGAAAAGAGCAATGTTCTGATCTAGAATGCAAGGCCTTTATTAAATATCATTTAATCTAATGGAAATATAAGACTACAATTAGTCCACTTGTGCAAAGGAAATAAAGTTTGCAAAAAGACAAAGTGTGAGAGAGAATGAGAGTTGATAAAGACTCAAAAGAGAAGAGTTGATTTAGGAAAATTGTTCTGCATAGCTACCCTTGACTAAGAAAGTATATTTCATAGCTGTGACAAGATACTCAAAGAAAGGAGAAAATTATTTTTGTCCAAGATAATATCCTATAAGAAATTGAATAAGAAATAATTCAGTGCATTTAATAAACAAAGATAGTGTGCTTTGAATAACTGAAAGATACTCATATTTTAAAAACAACTCACACAGAAGGAAATGAAGAAGCAACTACAAACTGCTCAATATTTATGTACAGAAACACTTAGTAATATTCTATTTCAGTTCATCTTCAAGTTTCACATTTGTTGAATAGACAAACCAAAGCACTGAATTTAGTTGACATGGCCAAAATTGTAAATTGCCTATGAAAGGACCAGAACTACAAGTCCATTAAATTCCAGGTCTCCTTTTACTAAATTCTGTAAATTTGCTATTGTTGGAACCATATAAATGACTTTTAAGAGATTTAACATGAAAGAAATATTCTTAGTAGAGCCTTTACTGAATAGATGAGCCTTGAATCAAGTTCAAATCATAAGGTGGATACAATCACATACTTTTTTAAAACTGAGTTTGAGCTATATATAATATTTTAAATTTTTTTTTCAATATGATATACACATCTTATCTTTTCAGTAGTCCATTATTGCCTGGCAGGATGGCACACACCTGTAATTCCAGCTGCTTGGGAGGCTGAGGCAGGAGGATAGAGAGTTAAAAGTGAGCCTCAGCAAAAGGAAGTTGCTAAGCAACTCAGGGAGACCCTGTCTCTAAATAAAATACAAAATAGGGCTGGGGATGTGGCTCAGTGGTTGAGTGCCCCTGAATTCAATACTGGGTACAAAAAAAAAAAAAAAAAAAAAAGGCGGTTCATTATTTTTGAATCCACATTTTTTTTTACCAGTATATAAATGCACCATCATTTTCTCAACCACAAGCTTTTCAATGACTATAGGGGTATATACAATTTTTCACTATCACAAACAATACTACAGTACTGTTCTTTGACATATTTTCCAACTACATAAGGATTTCATAAGGCTAAATTCATAGAGGCGGAATTTCTTAGTCAAAGGTTATTATATTTCTTCGTGCTTTTGACAGATATTGTAAAAATTACCCTCCAAATCACTTTAGCCAATTTATAGTCCCACCAAAAATAAATGAAAGGGCCTGTTTAGTCATACCCTTACCAACCTTGAGTGTTTTAATCATTCCTGACAGGAGTGGAAGAACATATCTCAATTTTTACTCCATTTGAATTTTTGTGAGAAATCAATGTGGAGGGTTTTTCTTTCCCCCCTTAGGTTTATGTTTTTATTCTCCACACTCTCATTAAACTGGTCTTTTCTGATGACAATCATAATAATAAAAGCTTCCTGTCTAGAAACTTATTAGGTATATTTAAAACACTCATTTGATTTCAGGGATTGGTAAATATCAGTGCTGAGAAGACTGGGAATTTCAGTTTTTCCCTAACATCTTTGGTTTAGCTTTTCACAAAACAGAATACAACCTTATTCTTATTCTGTATAAAGTACTAGAGAGAGGTAACATTTTGATTTAGTCTCTAGGCAGCAAAAATTCAAAACTTTCGATATTACCCAATTCAAAATTTCAACTCACTACTCATGACTTTTTCTCCAAATTCTTCGATGAACATAGACTCACATCCAAGAGTTTCTAATATAAGTTTATACTTTAAAAAGGAAACAAAAATAAGAACTCTGAGATTGCCATGGAAATTGACATTCTTATTGTGCACCTTACGGACAACATGTGAGCGCTTTCATGAAACTTCTAAGGAATAAAATCATGCCCCTAGCAGTGGGTGCAGGGGCCAGGCTGGGGCATGCGTATACCGGGGGAGGTGCCAGTGCTCACCCTGCTCCAGGGCCAGCACCAGGCGGGGAGAGCTTTCTAGCCCCATCTTTCCCCTCCGCAGCCCTCTCCAAAGCACCCATCTTCTCCCGGGCTAGGCAGTTTTATAATCCAGAGGATCCTACTGGGAGGCCCAATCCGGTACTGGAGCAGGCTACGAGCTACAGAGGCAGCAGGCGGGCGTGGCGACTGAGGATGAGTCAGGCATCCCTGCAGCTGATGTCACAGTGCTGGACCAGCCACCTTCTTCTTCCCATGCAGCAAGGGGAGGGAGTGGTTACATGGGACGTTGTGGGCTGGCTGTGGTGCGCCATGCGGTGGGCTGGGCAGCGAAACCTTCTGCTGGGCTAGTGAGCCCAAGGGGTGGGGTTCCAGCTTCACCCGGTTGGGGGTGGGAGAGACCATGCTGTCTGGTGAGTGGCCTGTGGCCGCATTGCACCAGGACTGGCGCGCTGATGTTCAGGCGCGTGGTGGTCGGCCATGGGGCATTGGGAAAGAGCAATGTCTTCCCAAAGGTGTAAATGCCCACCTACAACCACTAAGCAGTCAACATCAACATGGAGGATGAGCAGTATCTCCTGGAACTGATAGGCGGGACAGGAAGACAGTGGCTATCTTAGGCCTTTATCTTATCCAGTGACTGATTCTCTGTGGTCAACTCAGACACTTTTCAAAATGTTGAAGAGGAATAGGTACCAAAAATTAAGGAATATGTACTAAATGTACCCTTTTTATTAATGGAAACTCTGATCTCTGAGATGACCCCAAAACTTTTGCAAGAGTGAATGATATGAAAGAAAAACCCATATGGGTGTAACAAGGACAAAAAAACTAGCAGAAGAGATAGAAGCATTTGGAATGTTCAGCTTTAACTCAGAAGGAATTGAAGACTGCTTTCGATGAGGCTACCACAGCTATTTTAACTTCAAAGTAACATACACTTATAGAATAGGATCAGGATGTAGAAAACTGTTGTTTGATTACATGAGAAACATCTTCAGTGGCCAGGGAAACTAAATTTCTCTCAGAAAGCTTGTTAAATGGTGTGGCTATTCCCAGACTGCTAAGATAATGAAGCAATTTAAAACTTGAAAGAAACAAAACAAAACAAAACAAAACCTGCCCTCAAAATTTTATAAAGTTAAATGTTTCTTAAAGGTCTAAGAAGCAGCAAATAGCATCTGAAGCCACAGAATTATAAGTAGTTTCCTTCAATTAGAAGGTGTAATCATTCATTGAATTCATAGTTTAAAAAGTTACAATCACCTCTTGTTGATACTACATAAAAAACAGTGCTTTAATGGAATTGCTTGACTTTGACCATACACCTTTTGCACAGACATTGTGGAATCTACACAATGAAAACCCTTCAATCAGTTATTCAAGTTGCTTTCTATCCCAGTATATCCACAGTAGTGAAATAACAGGCCAGCAGACCAGCAAAGGTTGCTCCAAGCATACAGGAAGAAAATGGGCTATATATCTGAGGAGAGCATGTATCACATCAAAATACAAATATTTTCCTATTGATTGAGCACAAATATAACTTGAATAGTGCTATATTAAAGCTTAATGTGCTTTCCTAATTCCAAATGTGTAGTAATGGAATAACTGCATTTATCATGAACTTTAAAAATATATACATTTTAGCTAATATGCATTTAACAGTAACGAGGCTTCTAACAATTATAGATTTAGTTTGATACTCCCCAAACTGCATGAGATGCATACTGAAATTACAAATTAAACTTTTGGGTCATACTTTGCCATAATCCGAGATTCAATTTAGCTGTCTGAACAAGTTAGTAATATCTTTTTAATTCTTACATTGACTATATACATTAAATGAAATTGTATGTATGCTGACCAAATCACAAGGAACTTTAAATCGTGTTAAAGAGGAAGGAAAGATTTAAAATCTAAGCATGTTACATGGGATTTATGATAGAGCAACTGCTTCTACAATAAAACTGATATCATATATGTCCAAATATAGATATTGGAACTATAACTAAAGTCACAGAACTAAAGTCACAGTCATACTTATGTATACACCTAGAGTATAAATTAAACAGAATAGTACTGACTTCAAAATACCCACTTTCTCCAGCCATGTTACAGTTCACAAAATTACATTAAGCCAGCAGTTAATAATATTGATTTATTTAATCCACAGGCAATATGCTTTGGACTCTAGGTGAAAGACTCTGCTTAAAAAAAAAAGTCAGAAACAATTTTTCATGTTCATCTATAAATCCTATTTGATGTATTGGAGCCATTTCCAATCTTTCTCTATAGCAATAGGGTCAGAGAACCGTGGTAGAGGTGAACCATCTGAATAACTGATTCTGGTACCTAATTCAGCTTCCTTGTTTGATCTGCTATGGATCTGCCTTTATTCCAAATGACATGTGATTGACAGTAGTGTTAGACAAAGCCTCAGCATGAATCACCTAATGCAGTTTAGAGAAGCATAATTTTATCAATAATTTTTCCCAGACTTTCTTACATTTAAAAGTTTCTGTTGCCTAATCTACTTTCTTTGTCTTTGATGGGCTTCTGTTAATTTCCATGATTTTGTGTTTAAAGCTATGTCTATTGCACCAGTTGGATAATGGAACAATAAATATTTATACTTGAAAATGATACCCTAAATGCTCTTCAGTCATAAATCTAGAATGTTCTATCTTTTATGCAAACTTCATAGAAATTTTCAAAAAAATATAAGCATCATCTTCCCCTGTGAAGAGTAGAGAGTCTACTGGATAACTAGTTAGGCATTTTCTCTCAGAATTGGATTTTAGATGTCCTCTTTTTTCCAAGAAATGATGGTTCATGGTAAATATCATGGTCTTATGTATCCAATGGAGTCTTATGTGACTTTCTCATTTATTTTTGGTCCTTTTGGAGAGAATTGAAAGAAATTGTATAAATCAATTAACATTATCTGAGTTGTCCAATATATGGTATAAAAAAATTAAGAGAGTAAAGTACACTTCCAAGTTGCTTTGGAGATTTGATGGGAATTTTTTTTACACTTGATCTATTAGGTAATAAAAGTCAAAATCTAGAGTATGTTCTTCCCTAAAAGAAATGGATTAGGAATATAGAAATGCAAGCTGATGTGTCACCTGTTTCTTGACTTGGCCTCAGGTTCCTTAATCTTATTATAAATATAGGAGGTAAAACAGATGATCTTCAGCCTCTCTCCTGAATGTTATCAGGTCTTAACATTCTCTTGTGTCTAATTCATAATAATCTTTGTTGGACATAACCTTTACAGCTTTACATTCTCCAGATGCTAAGAATCATGGAACTCTAAGCAGAGATAATTGTATCATCTGTACCTAAAATGACTTCGGTACTCCATTGACCTTGATGAGGTTGGAGTTTTCCATTGCTTATCAAGAGTTTTTTAATTGTTTTGGTTATTTAGTATTTCTTTTTGCAAAATCTTTCCTGCCACTTTAACTATAAACCAAAGATTTGTTTTCTATTCTGATTGTAGAAAAAATGCTTTATTTTTAGAAGCATGTCTTCATTAAAGGCTTATGTTTTAACTATTTCAAACTAGTGATCTAGGAAATAAAAAGTTCAAACATTGAAATAAATAAATAAAAACAATGCCCCTTTTCAAAAAAGAAAAACCCCTTTGGGTGTCAATTGTGTGAACATTTCTAGGATGAAGAAAAGGACTTTTCTAAGATGTGGATAAAGATATTTTCTTTATAGAGGCTAGATAGCTCGTTGTTGGAAATTAACATTAAAAATAAAGCAGATTTGTGCTATGGTACCTGACAGAAAAATGAGCCACAAAGAGTATCATTAAACACTGAAGATTTGAAGACAAATCTTAATGATGCAATGTTCATCCCCTTACCTACCTAATTCTTAAATCTCCTCCACAGGATATTGACCAAATGTCCATTCACCCAGCATTTAAATATATGCAATGATAGGGAAATGCATTACCTCCTGGGAAGATGATATAAGCTCTGGACTGACATAATGACTATTAAGTCCTTTTGGGTGGGACTGCTAAGATATTTTCTTTTACTTAATATTTATTGATCCTACTGGATCCTACAGTGGCATAACACAAGAATTCTTGGTTGGTTGTTTAATTGTTCTAAACTTTCATTCCTTTCACTTTCCACCATTCAGATAGGAAAACTAAATCCTTGCTTTCCTGATCCCCATGTCAGCAAGAGATTGTCAATGTAATCCACTTCTGGCTAATGAAACATAAGAAAAGTCCATACCCCCCACCCCACCTTTCTGCCTTGACCATAAACTTGATAAAGCTACCATTGCTACTTGTAACCAAGAAGGAGAGTAAACAGGAATCAGACACTGCATTAACATACCAGAACCACTTCACACTAGAATCCAGCTGCTTTCAGACTTCTTATATAGAAAAAGTAAATCCCCCATCCTGAGGAATTTTAACTCCACTTTTCTGATGCCTGTACCTGAAAACAACCCTATTTAACTCACATACCAGGTGGTCACAATGAAAAGGCAAATACTTATTCTAATTGTTACCACCTCATCTTGATTGGAAAGGAAATATTTTAACAAACTGGGACAGCTCACCAGAATGGAGATCTCTTGTCTTCAAATGTCAACAATCTAAAATATATCTATATTCTTTCCACAATTTAGAAGTTTCAAGTAGAGTAAACCCCAAAGTAAGAGAACATAGTGGGAGTCAGAGACCCTTGAATTCTGATGGAAGACCTCCCTAAGCAATTTATTCATTGTTTCTGGTCAGTTCCTTCTCTTTTCTATTTTCTTCTTACTATCTCACCTCACCTCCAAGTTCACATTAAATTAAGATTTCTACACTCTGGAGAAGACTGATAGAACAATCCAATTTGTTTTCTCTTCCTTTTTTCTTCAACTCTATCAGAATGCCAGTTTTCTGCAAATTACTTGAAGCCATAGTTTAATCTCAAAAAAAGGAGTACTAACTTTCAGCTTTCCCAGGATCATCAAATCTGAGCTTCAAGTTGCAATGTTATTTAGAGATAATGATCTAATTGTTACCTTTTTAGAGTAACAGCTAAATTTCTCACCAGAAATAAAACTTTAAGACTTTGACCTATTTTTCTATCTTTTCTTAACACATAAAAGAAATAATACTATAAGAGTATGATTATTAAGTAGTCTCTTCCAGGAATTCTAAAATACATCAGGATTAATCCAAATTGATCACATAATTTCTAACTCAACTCAAACTTTCTAAAAGAAAAACTACAATTATACAATTGTAGAGTTATGATTTGATCAACTGCATTTCTGAATTGATCAGCAGAATTAATTGTCTATCTCCCATCTATTTCAAAGAAAACTTCTTAGGAAGGTAGTAGAGTAATTAAAAGAACAGACTTTGACAAGAGTAAGATTGTGTTTGAACTTGAATTTTGCCCTATATGAGCTGATTGATTTGGGGTAAATTGATTTGGAATAGTTGTACATATCTATCTCATCAGTTTATTATGGAGATAAATTTAGGTAATATTATATGTATATCATCAGTAGCATATAAGTATCCAATAAATGATCAGCTATTATCACTCCTAAAAAGGCATTAGTACACTTTGCTACCTCCATCTTTGTTTCTCCAAATTCTTTTGATTAGGTAAACCAATGACCTTAGTGTCTGGTACTATGGTTCAAAACCACATAATAGCTATCATGAGTAAAAATTTTTGGTATGTTTATATAACTTTCTTTTTTGTCTCTTAGCCATGACCTATCCTTTAGGAGAAATAAGACGTAAGTTGGTTTGGCAAGAGCTTTATTTTAAAAGAAAGGTTAAGAGAGTATAGGTAGAGCTCCCTAATATGTAGAGGTATGCTTTAACTTGTGTTCACCTTTGATTATTTGATTGCAAATAACTTGTTCTCTTTTTTTGAAATACTAGGAATAATAGTTAACTTGTTCTCTTCTTTTGAAATACTGGGAATAATAGTGGGGAAGTAGAAAGGGTGACTTATCAATCCAACTATCACTATAGATGATTTAAGCTTAATCTCACTGAGAAAACTCTGAAAGTCATACCAAAATATACACCTTCCTTGTATCCACAAGATAAGGATGATGGAGTACCTATGTCCCAACTCCTGAAATCATAGCTGAGTGCTCCTTCCAGGGGTTATTAATTCCATACCATTTCTGATCTCCTGGTCCTGGATCATTGGCACTGCTGGTTTCTGTGGTTCTGGGGAGAAATGATTCAGACACTGAGATGCAAACCCTGAGAGATGGAAGTCAGTGGCACTAAATGATCAGGAGAAGGGGACACTGACGGTGTGTGCTACAGGCCACCAAAGGCTAAATCAAGCCAAGAGAACAGGAATTGAAAACCATTATGTCTTGAGACAGGAAAAATCCCAGAAATAAAATGACTACATCAAAGTAAACAGGAGAAACGAAAGGTTGAAATTTTTATTGGATTAAGCTAATGGTAGCCCAAAACAAAGTTGGAACTTTGACCTGGAAGGGTGTGGTAAGCATCTCAATCCAGTACATCTCATCTTGGTGTATCCTAGCAAGAAACGTAGGGTGCTACAGGACCTTTTCCTAAGGTACACATAGGTACACCATGGGTCTTTGAGTAAACCTTTTTATCTGACTAAACATTATGGAGCATGCCGTATTTCTCTGAGCACATCCTTGTGTGTTGCCGTTCTAGTCACTTTTCCAATTCTAGTAGGGAGGAGTCCATTTTGAGGCTTCTCCTCAGGCCTGATGTTTCCTCCCTCTCAGACACTGACAGGCTCAGTCTTCAGAACCCAAAACTTAGCTCACTGGCATGGCATTTTTTGCAGTTTCCTGGTGTGCTGAATATGTCGGGTGCTACCATCTCTGCAAAGCAAACCCCAGAAAGGAACTTGTGGCTGTGGGCTGAGAGATCCACAATCAAAGCTAAAGTGGATGTAAAATTGTGAGAACCTGCAACACCGGACCCTTCCTGTTCTGACTTCTTTGGCAGATATATATGAAGCACCTACTCTTCTATCTCTGGCAGATTTGCAGGGACAAGCAGCCCAGGAGCTAAAAATCCCTCTTATATGTGTGCCAATTAGTCCATCTATGCTAAGGAGGTCAAAATTATAGACTGAATTTCCATAACTAGCTTATCACTTATTGTCCAATGTCTGAATGTCAGATTCTGCCTCCGCCTCTCCTTTTCCCCAGTCCTTATCAGCTCATCCCAGAGGGAACTCAGTGAAATCCTTCTCTGAGACCATCACTGGGATCCTCCTCAATTATGATGAATGTCATTATCATTAAAGGTCTGTTATGGTTAAGATCACCAACATTCCCCAAAGGCCGTGTGCTAAAGGCTTGGTCCCCAGCTGAATGCCCTACTGGGAGGTGGGATCTAGCTGAAGGAAGTAGGCGGAGGAGGATGGCATGCCCTTACAGGGTTTATTTTATTCCCTTTCTCTCCTCACTCTCCCTCTCTTATCATCCACCCCACCTCCTACGTTCTGTTATTTCCTGCTGCCATGAGGTGAGCAGCTCTGCTCTGCCACACCCTCTCCACCATGATGTTCTGCCTCACCACAGGCCCATAGCAGTGGAGCCAGAGGACCATAGGCTGAAACCTCTGAGACTGTGAGCCAAAAATCTTTCCTCTTCTAAGGTGATTTTCTCAGGTTTTTGTCACAGCAATGGAAAGCAGACTAACACAAGGCACTTGGGAAACATTTTCAGAGAGCTATGAACAATTTTTATTGGGCTTCTTTGAGGCAATAATTATACCTAGGGAATTTTTTAAATTTAGAATTTTTCCAGATAAAAATTATAGGATTTGCTTTAAACAGTCAAAGATTTCAGTGGGCATCATAATCATTTATTTCATTGATTTTTTTTCATTTTTTATAAACTCCTATGGATTGGAATAAAGTTATCTCAGAAGGGGACAATTCTTATTTTATTTGAAATGACTGTTGATTAGTGTGGAATTATTCTTGCAGATTAATATAAAAATGTAACAGTTTAAAGGCCATTTGAAATTAATTTGAAGACATTCTGAAAGGAAAAATAAATTAAATAATGTATTTCTAAATCCTTCCCTCGAACATACTAACTTTCCATTTTCACAGTGAACTTTTTTCCAGACTCCTTTCCAGATATGATGAACCTCCTTGGAAAAAACACAAATCTTTATTTCTTTTGGCATCTCATTACCTTGAAATAAGATGATCAAACTAAGAATGGTACCAGCATATTCAAGGTCCTGGGTTCAGTCTTCAACACCATAAAAAAAAATACCATAAACACAACTCTAACCCACACTAACATGTAAGTACATGTGTGCATACACACACACAAAAGAAACAAACTAATTTACAGGCATTCCCAAGGTAAGAAGGAAGAAGGAAATATATTAGGATGATAAATTTTGCTTTCATTATATCAAGGAAACTAGTGATATTTTAAGAAGGTAAATGACAGCCCCTTCTCAGGGCCTGTTTGATTCAAACTGCTTTCTAGGCTTGCTACTATTAATTCCTTATGGGAGATTCACTGTGCTTAGAATATAGCAAGTCTTTTTTTTTTTTTTTTAAGTACCTTTATGAAAGCCTTACTTTCCACTTTGCCACAGGTTCCATAATGCCCTCTTCTTAATAATAACACCCTAACTTATACCTTCACTTATTCAATCCGGCCACTGCAAGCATGTGATTTGGAACTCCTACCCTGATTCCCCACCCCCAACCAAACTACTATATTTCCTATCCCAGAACACATAAGTCCACTTTCAAATAAGTATCTTTCCTCTATGCCTGTCTAAATCCCATTTCTCTATAAAATCTATTCAAATACTACATGAAAAGAACCTCTTATCTTATCACACATTGTTTATGAGCAGCAATATACTGGAAAATGTTTAATAATTGGCTTTCCCTGAAAGGGAAGGAGATTCCAGATTTGTAGTTTTTGTTGATTTCTGAGGTATGAATTCTCCTACCATGGCCAATTTCAAAATTTAGAGTATAGGAAAGTGCCCAGAAGCTTCACTTAAGAGCTGGTGAGTACTGGCTCCCATCATATTATTCTTTTATAGGCAGACTGATCCATAGCTCTGTAACATTGCCTTAAGGTGTTGTGTTTTTAAAGAAATGACGTATTGTAGGAGAAGCAGTACTGGGATGACTGAATTCTGAGAATTCAGCGCTAGTTCTGCTGTTACACAAACAGGTGACTCTAAAGCCATTTAGCCACCTGATGGGGGGGGGTCTCAGTTTTCTCATCTATTTAAAAAATGACAGGACACTAAATAACCTTCTAATTCTCACAGGTCTATGGATTTATATGATGCTTCATATGATCATGTCTTAACATCCTCAACTAAAATCCTCTTGAGAGCATGATCTGCCATAACAAGTATTTCCTCAACACACCAAACATGGTGTCTGCTCATAACAGGTGCTTCATAAATAGAGTTGAATAAATGACTTTAATTCACTGTAGGTAGCCTGGGTATGTGATTGGTTAGTGCTTAGAATAGAGTATGGGATTTTATTAGAACAAGGAGAAAGAATCAAGCAATTAATTCAAAGAATAATTTTCCCTTTGAATGAATATATTTTCCATATTGGTAAGAGAGTGATTGAGACGTGCATATCTAGTTGCACACAATTTCTGCTCCTTCCCTCCCTTTCAGGTGTCTCCATGAACAAACACCAAGTCATCCTCATTTTTACCTTACAGTGGAAATTTCTCTTCTCTACCATCATTTTTTAAGATCACATTGGATTGCGTTTTTAGCATTTCTTTGCCATTTGCATTTTCTCCTGTCCCATATCACTGTCAGATTTATCTCACCTTTTTCAAACCAACTTCTTTCTTTCTTTTGTTCTTTCTTTCTTTCTTTCCTCATTCTATTATTCTTAAATGCCACTTGTGAGCATAAAAATTGAATTGCAACTGATTAGGTACTATTATTAATACATATGCAGCAAAGGACAGAAAATTTTATGTACTGAAGTAAAATTGGGCATTCAACAAAATAACATATGGGATTCTTTATATTTCAGCTTTGGCCAAGGTTCCAAAGGCCTAGGCATTATATAATATTGAAGCCCTAAGCAGAATTACTAAGATCATAAAACCACTTCTGCCAGCACTAATGATCACCAACCAACAAGAACTCTTCAGTTGGGAGGATTGAAGAAGAAGAATCTTATTGAGAAAGTCATAGGAGCTATGGTTCCCTCAAGGAAGGAAGACTACTTCTTTGCCTTAAGTCAGGTGAGAAAGACTTCACAGGGACTCTTGGAGAGTTTGGCAAGTATCTCCCAGAGTTTAAGAGAATTTAAGGGCTAGTATAAGACATTAGCTGGATTAGTTTGGTGGAGCATTTCAGAGTAAAAGGTGGGGATGGGGGGGTAATAGACCAAGATGTATGTTACACAGTAGAGGACAAACTTAGAGGTCTCTTGAAAGGATTGCTTTAAAGGACAAAGTGACCCAAAAGTGAAATTTAGGAACCAAGAACAATGCCAAAGCAATCAACTGAAGGAGACACCACCTCTTTTACCAGAATTATAGTCAAAGTTAAGGGTCCAAGGAGAAGAATCACTCTAAAGCACCTCCATGGTAAAATCATCTCTGAACATCTATGATGGCAAATCCAATTACATTCACCTCCTTAACTATCCTCCCTCACCCCACTCCACTGCTGAAAGAACCAGCAGCCACCCCAGCTAGGAACTGGAAGAGGAGATGCTACTTCACATACTTGCACACACACACTTACATAAACATTCACATACATACATACTCACTTATGCACATACATTCATAAACAGAGATTCATACTAATATGTTTTCTCTCCCCTCCCCTCCCTCCCTGCCTCCCTCAGTACCCCCTCTCTCCCTCACCAGGTTTCCAATCCTTGGTCAGGTCCCAGCTAGGTAACAGGAGAAAATGTAAAGAGACAAGTTTAATATATTATACTGGATTCTTTAAATCTTCACAGAGACTGTAGGACTACTAATTAACAGACTGTAAAAGGCAATTTGTTCTGAGATCTGCCCAAAATTTCATCCAAGAATCAGAGGATAAACAACTCAACAGAATGTGTTAAAGGGATAGTGAGAACACGAACACAATAAAGTTGTTTTAGGTGCTTTTTCTAATGAGTCCAGCTCTTTACTATAATGGATATATTGAAAAAGAAGAAGAAAAGATAGGCCTCCAACTCTTAAAGATCTTGAATGATTTCAGAGTCATTTGAAATACCTGGAGGCATCCATTCATCTGCTCACTCACCTGCCCCTAATAAAACTGGAAGAATCCATGTTTGAGAAAAGCAGAAACTATTACTTTTTCAGTTGTATTGTTACTGCATTTAATAGATTAAAACTGTATTTTTCTACTGATTTTCATGGAAGATATGCATATATTTTTAGTCCCATTAGATTTTTAGAATTACTGAAACACTACTTACAATATTCTTTATTGTAATTTTGGTATTTGGAGTCCTATAAGCCTCTTGTACTTGATTTTCCATTTCATTCTTCAGATTTGGGAAATTTTCTGATATTATTTCATTGAATAGATTGTTCATTCCTTTGGTTTGTTTCTCTAAACCTTCCTCAATCCCAATAATTCTTAAATTTGGCCTTTTCATGATATCCCATAGTTCTTGTAGATTCTGTTCATGATTTCTTATCATCTTCTCTGTTTGGTCAACTTTGTTTTCAAGATTAAATATTTTGTCTTCAATGTCTGAGGTTCTGTCTTCCAGGTGCTCTATCCTATTGGGTATGCTTTCTATGGAGTTTTTAACTTGGTTTAATGTTTCCTTCATTTCAAGGATTTGTTGGTGTTTTTTTTTCAATATCTCTAACTCTTTATTGAAATGATCTTTTGCTTCCTGTATTTGCTCTTCTAACTGTCGATTGGTGCGATCATTCAATGCCTGCATTTGCCCTTTCATCTCATCCTTCAATGCCTGCATTTGCTCTTTCATCTCCTCATTTGCTTCCCCGATCGTTTTGATTATGTACATTCTGAACTCCCTTTCTTCTGCCATGCTGTCATTGGATTTTATTGCTATACCATCTAGGTTTGTTTGGGACATTTTCTTCCCTTGTTTTCTCATATTGTTCAGGTATCTACCCCTCTAGTAGTGAAACTCTGGGATATTGCAGATTTCCTCTATTGACTAATATTGTCTCTGTAGATTTCCAATAACTCAACTCTTAGCCTTCAGTAGCCTGAAGTCTTGGAGGAACTTGATAATGTGTGCTCCACTAGGATGCTGGCCTTCTACGGGTTGTGGCCTTCAGGTGGGGTATATTCCCTGGTGGCTCTGAGTTGGTCCTGAGTCTCTCAATACCTCCTCTTCTTGGCTCCTGGGTCTTGTCAAAGGTCCTCTAGTCTCCTGTAGGTGTCTCAGGAAGGGAGTTGCCCTTCCAATGATGATGGCCACGCCCTCAGGAGGAATTCAAAATGCCTGCACCAGCCTATAAAGAAGCCTCTGGCTAACTCCATGATGGCGACAAACCTCGGTGTGGTGGTTGGGTGGGATTGTTCAGTGATGGCGTCTGTCTTTGGCCTGGTGGTTTGGCGGGTTGGCTACCCGCCACCCAGCTCCGCAAGGCAGGCGGGTTGGGTACCCGCCTGCTATCTCCGCGATGCAAGTGGCCTGACTCACCTGCCAGCTAGCTCTGCGACTGCGACCAACCAGTGATGGCACCAACCTAGGTGTGGGGGTCAGATGGGGTCACTCAGTTATGACCTCTATTCTTGGCCTGCTGGCTGGGAGGGATAGCTGCCTACCGCCTACCTTCGTGCTGTAGCCAGCCTGACTCACCTGCCAGCTTGCTCCGCAACTGTGACCAACCAGTGATGGCTCTGACCTAGGTCATAATATTCTTTAAAAGGAAAATATATGCCACATTCCAAAATTAATGGTTAGAATTCAACCCATTTTGAAACTAAGTTTTCTAATACTCTATGAATACACCAGTAGTGACTATAAAAAAAAACCTTTATTCAAAATGATAATCTCTATTTAAACTTGTTACACCAATCTTAAATCTCTTAAAGGATGCAGATGTTTTCCCCAGCAGGTCTGATCCTGGGAATGAGAGAGACTCATTATTCCATCTGTATTAATTTGTCATGGGGTACATGGTCATATACTCAGCATAGAAATGGCACAGGCAAAGACTTCCAGGCTGACTGTCTCTTGAGAGTCCAAGACACCATAAGATGACAAAGTTGATAAAGATATATTCCAAGAAATATGAACCTGCCCATTATTTTTCTGGGAATAGCAGCCAAAACCAATGGCCAAAAAATGACCCAGCACTGTCAGGCTGGCAGGCATTCTTTACTACACTTCATGCCAATTATTTCTTCTCACATGACAAGCAGGCATTAATTTCCAATCCCTGACCTACATTTCACATACCTGGTTTTCAGACCAAAAGAAACACTAGCTATCATAAAAATGTTACAACAGCCTGCCACATGATGAGGGATCCTTTTAGGCTTCCAGCCAACAAGTTTGGTTTAAGTCTGCAAAACTTTTATAGGGTGGAAGGTGAGGCAGGAGAAAAAGAGGATAATTGTCCTCCCTTCCTTGTGAGATCTTATTTAATCACAATCTTTTATAGAGGTAGAGAAAAAGTCATGGAAATAATGATCCAGGATTCGTTTGTCTCCACGGTGTCTCAGGGGCCCAGCAGGCTGTGTCCTTGGCCGCTGCCCACACTAATTAATTATTCAAGCAAAACCTTAGAAAAAAAAAAAACAATGCCTGCCTAAAATAATTCAAAATCATAGGACTGGAAGTGGAGAACCCTCTAAACTGAAACTCTATGATGGAGCATGACTTTTTGTGAGTGAGATGCCATAGCTAATGACACTTCTAGTGGCTGAGCAGAGATTTGAATGTGATAGTACGTGTTCAATAAATGGTTCCCTAAATGGTTAGGGTGTTTCACCCTAAACATTTCAACAAACATAAACATTTCCTCTCAACTGGGGGACAAGGACCTCTGTTTTAACACTTACTGTATATAGAGTTGAGACCCAAAGAAGATATAAAGTTTTAAAAAGCATTATTTGAACAAAATATATTGTTAAAAATACTAGGAAACACTTGAAGTAAAAATGAGTTATCATTCCATTTGTTACCTAATTCAAGTCTAAAAAAAAAAAAAAAAATACCTGCAGTCAAGAGATGAGAGCCAAAAGAGGCAAGTAGGTGGTGACTATAACTAAATATTTGCACAATGCATCCTCAAGAATAAACATCGGGCTGGGGAGATAGCTCAGTTGGTAGAGTGCTTACCTTGCAAGCACAAGGCCCTGGGTTCAATCCCCAGCACCGCAAAAAAAAAGAATAAACATCATTCAGTTCTGCACAAAGTCACAAACTACAGCATAATGATGTTTTCCACAGTGTTCTTTGAAATATTCAAAAACTAAGAAAAAGAAGATGGAATTTTCTATCTTGTTATCTTCATAAAGAAAAACATAAGGAAAAAACAAATGGGCTTTTTAAATAGATAAATGTGGATTTCCTTAATGAATGAATAGATTTATGTCAGTTAATGCTCAGTAACTCCAGGAAAAGAAGTTATAGGAATAGTCCATGAGGGGATGAGGGTTTTCCTTATTTTCTCCCCCACCTTTCCAGCAAAGGAAAGAAGCAAAAAGAATGACAAAATGGGGCCTGCTTTCCTTTTCATTCAATGACATTTTTTTCCCAGCTGGAAAAGAAGCAGATATGTCTTTATCTTTGATCCTGAATAATCAGTGTCAGCTCAGAGAAGATGACTAAAACCAATAAATATGCAACGATGTGCAATTGTAGTTATGTAGAGGGATTTTTTTTCTACATTGAAAGTATTATTGAATCTCTATTTTGAGTAGTTTTACTTTTGTAGAAAAAATATTTTTAATGCAATGAGTCTGCACAACATAACTCACAGGTGGGTTTACCAAGTTCCTTTTATGGCAACAGGTACCTGGGGCTCTTAGTTTTAAACAATGAGGCTAATGGGTTTCAATTCAAACCCAAGGAAGAATCAAAAACTTCCATTGAGGGAACAGTCAGTTTAAAAGATTTTCAATTAGTGTTTCCAGATACAGTGAAAGTATCACAGATACAATGCAGTTCGTGAAGATCAGTTTCTCTGCACACAGTCCCCACACATATGTGGGAAAGTTCTGACCTGTGGTGAACAGACAGCTTGACTCCCTCACCCTTGATATGGTGAGGCCCACCTTGTCCTATAGCACACTTCCTGTAGGGCAGAATATTATCTTGGCATGAGATGATTTATCATCTAGTAATGCTACGCATGACAAGGTAAGTATAAGGGCTAAACATTCTAATACACTGTCCCTCCAAGCCAGTATAGACAAAGTTGAAAAAAAAAAGTCCATTACAAACCTAAATACTTAATAGCTTGATCCATGTTTTAGTCTATCTTTTCACCACTATGACCAAAGACCTGACAAGAACAATTTTAAAGGAGGAAAAGTTTATTTGGGAGCTCACTTTCAGAGATCTTATCCCCATAGATGGCCAACTCCATTCATAATGGCCTAAGGTGAGGCAATACATCATGGCAGAAGTGTGTAGCCGAGAAAAGCAGCTAGGGACACAGCACCAGGAAGCAGAGAGAGACTTCACTTGCCAGGGACAAAATATATATCCCAAAGGCATACCCCAAATGGCCCACCTCTTCCACAGCCACATCCCATCTGCCTGCAGTTACCACCCAGTTAATTCCTATGAGGGGATTAATTCACTGATTATGTTAAGACTCTCATAACCCAATCACTTCACCTCTAAACCTTCTTGCATTGTCTCACACATGAACTTTTGGTTGATACCTCACATCTAAACCATAACAGAGGGTAAAGGTTTAATATCAGCTCTTTGCCAGAAAAAGTTAGAAATGAACAGAAAGAACTCTGAAGAATAAATGGAAAACACACACACAAATCAGAATTTTGCCTATTATACAATGCAATTCTACAAATTGTAGAAAGCTGTAAAGGAGTAAGTTTTAAGTAAAGATTGTCAAAAATCAAAAGTATCACTATAAAGGTACTATGAAAACACAAGAAGGGGAAAATGGGACAGTTGATTAATCACTGATTCACACACAAAAAAAGTCTTATAGAAATATCAGCTTGAAAAGAAATTACATCTTAAGCAAAACCATCTGATGACTGAACTCTAGGTGCCTTGTAAACAAGATCTTTGCCTTAATTTTTCTCCCAGCAGCTGACTGCAATTTGGTGATATAAATAAAAGCTGGAATTTTTTCTACAGATGAAACCTATATATTTGATGTTTTAGTCAGCTTTTTCACCACTGCAATTAAAACACCTGACCAGAACAATTGTAGAAGAGAAAAGGTTTATTTAAGGGCTCACCATTTCAGAGGTCTCAATCCACAGACAGCAGGCTCCATTTCTCGGGCTCATGGTGAGGCAGAACATCATGGTGGAAAAGTGTGGCAGAGGAAAGCAGCTCACATGGTGATCAGCAAGCAGAGAGAGAGAGTCCACTGGTCAGATACAAGTATATACCCAAAGCCACACTCCAATTCCCACTTCCTCCAGTCACCCCCTACCACTTCAGTTACCACTCAGTTAATCCCTATCAGGGGATTAAATCACTGACTGAGTTAAGCTCTCATAATCCAATCATTTCTCCTCTGAACCTTGCATTGGCTCACACATGAACTTTTGGGAGACACCTCATATCCAAATCATAACATTTGATGTTTGCATTTTTTAAATCTTTCTTTAGCCATAGCTGGTGAATATAGACACAAGCAATACTATACACACACACACACACACACACACACACACACACACAGCACTGCGATACACTCATTTATCCACATCTTAGGAACAGAGAAGTACTTTCTGACAGTATAAAGTATAATCCTTCTTAGGGAGAATTTATCTTTTTTTGGTTTATAAATATGATGGTCTGGTCTTATATATTTCAGTGGGTATCTCAACTCAACAACAAAGCAACATAAGCCTGAATAACCAACACTAGATTTTAAACCTGCTGAATTCACCAAAGTTTAGCCTGACCCTAGTAATGTGAGGGATAAATAATAGGCACAGAGCAAATTTTTGTTAAGTGAATTAACTATACATACAGTAATAGTAATCAGTAAACTCATTATTTAACAGCAGCTTTATTTATATAAACTAAAATAATTTCCATTGCAGTATTCCCAGTTAATAAAGATCTACTGAGATTTCACAGATATATTCAAATTTCATGCCCTTCTCTTCCCCAGCAGCAGTCAAGCCTCTGTCAAAAGTCATTTAGCAAGATTTGAAGTTCTCATGCCTTAGTTCACAAATAAAACCAGGAAGGTAAGAAGCAAATTAATGAAGTATTATTTGAAGAATACTTAAAGGATTTCCCTATTTTTCTTTCACCAATTTACTATTGGTGTGATATGAAACCACCCCTTTTAATCTACTTTTGCTTATAAACCACCCAAAGGCTCTGATAAAAGGGAAATATGTTATACCTCCAATCTGAATTTTCTTAGAACTTAACACATGTGAGTTAAAATGAAATTGTTTAAATAAATAATTTAAATGTTCTACTTGTGTTGGCAGATCCTCAGGTCTTCAACCATTCCCTCTCCACTTCCCAAGCCCCATAAACTCCCTTCCAATAATGCTGGGTCTTCCAAGGTGTCTCTCAGACCCACTTCTAACTAATTCCATTCCTGCTGGTTTCTGCCATGGCCTTGTCTGGATTTAGCTATCATTCTTCAGATACCTCAGTTGGTTTTAGGAGTCCTCCAGAAATTAGATATTATAAGGAACTGTGTCACAGAGAACATCTCAATTCCATTTTTGTAGAGATTCTCTAACACTTTTGCTTAGTTCCTAGAACTTGTAGTCTTGCCCCTTCCACACCAACCACTGCCACATACACACAACATACCATAAAATTTTAGTTAACATTCCCCTCCTTTCCATAGGGATCAGATATGTTCCAATAGGACTAGGAGACAGCTTTTGCTGACCCAGCCCCAAGTTCTCTGCTGAAAGCTCATCCAACCTGGCTCCTCACAAGACATTCCTCAGTGTTTGAGAAACATGCTTCTGGAAAGCACCAGATAAAAATTTGCCAAATATGCCTGAATTAAAGACTCAGTTGAGAACACATCCACATATGGAAAGGTGAAGAGTTAAATATTAACATGATGTCATCCACTAACATCTTCACAAGAATTAGATTCAAAGATCAGTTGAATGGCAAAAGAGAGCAGATCTCTAAATGACAGGATAAATGTGATTTGATGAGAGAGGCAAAAGAGGGGAGCAATATAAAAGTTAAAATATTGAGAGATGTGACTCAGGAGCCAAGTGCCTTCTGAGTGAGTGGTCAAGGGCAGCCACAGTGTTTGGGGGACACCTGGTTACAGGTAACTGACCAGGAGGGAAGGACCCCAGAAATGGAGTTATCTAGGTCTAAATGCTTCTGATAGTCCTTTTCAGTGAAATTACATACAAAACTTTCATTTCACAGATTTTTTTATTGGCCTTCTCTCTCACTGACTGTTTCATCTTCAGGCAGTCATAACATCATGCTATATGATACCAAACATCCAGTCAATTCAGCCATAATCAAAGGTCCAGTGAAGATGCCAGCTGTTTTCTGTAAAAAATGCCAAGCAATCAACAGGATGAACTTCATGCCTGTACTAATGGGAACAACCAGATGTTTGGGTATTATGCAAATGCTAAGTATCAATGGAAAACAGGGGTGTTTGCTGTCATTTTGCATATGATCTTAAAATATGCACGTGTGCTTTTCTCATGACTAGAACATATACTCAACAACAATCTCAGATATGCATAGGCAAACGTGTATACACAATGCACTGAAAACAGTAGGGAGAAAGCACACATGTATAGAAACACGTCAGAGGTAGGGGGAGTAATATACTAATACTCATGATCTCAATTTCACACGGTGTATTCAGTGTGCCTGACTCCTGCCAACCTGCACTCTTCCACACCCTTGCCCATCTCTGTTCTCCATATTAGTGCATAACTTTTCCGAGCTCTTTTGCCCTCTGGTTCATCATATAAGGTATACTGCTAGAAGATGAACAGCAGGAAAAAGGAACTAACTAGAGCTTTCCCAGCAACCCGACCCTGGTCTCTTTCTCTATCTCTTATGATGCATCCAGAATCTGCAGCTCCTACCAGCCCACAGGTCTGCTCCCCACCTGAAAGTCCATCTTGGTCCCTCAAACTCCCAATCCATCATCTGTAAAATCTGCTCCCTAGACTAAATTTTACTTATTGAGAGACTTAGCATGACTTATTTTTCTAGCTGCACCCTGACCTAGGGTTTCCAGGGCATCCTGGGGCTTATCAAATAACAGCCCAGGTGCTGAGCCAGTGAAAGTAGTAAGCACAGTTCTTTCTTCCTTTTCCTCTTTTCTCCATATGAAGTCTTCTAACTATCAGGAAAAATAAGTTAAAGTGATTTAGTACTCATTTCAGCAACATATATACTAAAATTGGAAATATACAGAGAAGATCAGCATGGTCCCTGAACAGGAATGATGCACAGATTCGTAGAGTGCTTCATATTTTTTACCATCCATATGTAACCCATAACATCATGTTGTATACCCTTAAATATTCACAGTAAAACTTATTTTTAAAGTTACTTATCAAAGCCTGATCCCAAAGATTCCTCCAGTGATTCTTATGAGACAGAACCCCCCCAGGTAGAATGTCCAGAAAAATACATTCCAAAATCAATAAACCCCCCTTTTTTCCTGCCTCCACTCTCATATAAACTTATTATAAATTTATTCTGTCATTTGTCTTTTTTTTGGCAGGGGAAGAGAGATCAGTAATTTCAAATCAAAAGTACTTCAACACCCTCATTGATAAATTTAACACATTGTTACATGTATATTTAAGATTTTATAATTTTTCTTAACATCTAGTTTCTCAGATCACAGTCGCACATTCCCTTGACATTCACATTGATGAGGGAAAAAGGCAACAGAATATCAAAGTAAAGATTTTACTGAATATAGGAGAAAACATTAATAAGAAAGCAAGCAAATGGGTTGGATTCCATCTACAAATACTTTACTGAGTACTCTGTGGGCCTGCTCCGTTGTGCATAGAATACGTTAATTCAAAACGGTTCCTGCCCTTAGGAAGCTCACACCTTTGAACTGAGAACAGTGTATCATAAAAATGTTGTTTCTTTGTGTGCAAACTATGTGTTTTATAGAATGAATACAGTAGTATGAAATACAGCTAAAAATAAAGAGGATAAAACCACACAATAATTCTGACAATGAATCAACTATCATTATTACATTAGAATATATTATTCCAGATTCTTCTTTATGCATAAAATATTTTATATTTTATTTTATTTCAATTGTTTCACATATTATGAACATCTTTCCATATGATAAACATGCTACCTTATCATCCTGTAAAATATTTTTAGTTGTAGATGGACACAATATCTTTATGTGTTGCTGAGAATCAAACCCAGTGCCTCCTATGTGTTAGGCAAGCACTCTACCTTTGAGCCACAAAACCAGCCCCAGCTATCTTCCCATTTTAGAGATAGAATTATATGGAATATATGTATGTCTTACTGCTAGATATGGAGTAATGTCTAATGTATTTGAATAATAAATAATCTTGCAATGCAGTTCATACACACACACACACACACACACACACACACACAGTTTTGCCCTTCTGCCAACATTTAAAATAAATTTCTAAAAGCAAAATATATCAAAAATTTGTTGCACATTTTTGTATGTAAATAAACTGATTCTCCTCTACCCTTACCAGAACTTGGTTTTATGATTCATTTAAATCTTAATCATCAGGATAAGAAATGATATTTTAAACTAATTTCAATTTCTTTCAATATCCAAAGAAAAACCTTTGATATGTTTGTTTATATTTCATGTTTATTGGTTACTTGTATTTCTGTTTGTGTGCTGTGCATAAAGATATTTATGTAAAATCCTTAAACAAGGCTAATGAAGAAAGTTTAGCTTGTTTGATATACAGAAACCAACGTAAAAGGACAAAAAGGCAACTATATGCAAAACAGGAGGAAAACAGTAAAATTAGAACAAAATAAAGTTTCAACATTTTAATAATAGGAGTTCAGAGAGAACAAAAGGAAAATGGAGAGAAGAGTGACATCAAAGAAAGAATCCAAGAAAATTTTCCAGCGTTGAAAGACATGAGTTTCTAGATTGAAAGGGTCTGGGGATGGTTAAGCGTAATGAATAAAGTTAGGCCCACAGCAGGGGCTATCACTGTGAAAGCTAGAACACATGGAAGGAGAGGACCAGACAATCCAGTAAGAGTCCAGAGAGGAAGGAAAAGGAAATTTCAAAGTTTCAAGAATCACTATGGCAGAGGTCTCTTTAATCCTAATACTAAAATCAGAGAACAATGGAAGTATGCCTTCAACATTTTTAGGAAAAAATTTTTTTCAACCTAGAATTCTACATGCAGTAAAGGTCATAATCATACATGAAAGTAGAATAGGAACATTTTCAGAAGTATATAAATATCAAAAATTTTACTTCTTCTTTAAACCTTTTCAAGAAGCTAATAGAGAAGATGCTCCCCCAACACAGAAAAGTAAACTAAGGAGGAAGATCTGGAATTCAGGAAACAAGGATAGAACACACAAAAGAAGGGGCTCTTAAAAAGATCCCAGAACTGTGCACCAGGGCTAGAGAACAACTGGTCCCAGATTGGAGTAAATTAAAGGTATCAGGAGAGATTTATTCAAGAAAATGAAGCTAATAAAATATTAATGTGCCCCAAAGTTTTGAGAAGATATTTTCACAGGTAAGGGAGAATTTGGTCTAAGGTAGTGATAAGATCATAGAAAACTAAAAACAAAACAATAATAAAACTAGATACTTAGAGAGATCTCTTAGAGATAACAAGATATTGCTCAAGAAAAAAAAAAATGACCATGGTGCAGTACCTAGTTCATCCATGAATAATCACACAGTCATAAAAATATTAACTCTGATTACTGGACTAATCAAATTTTCACATTGCCATCCTGAGAAGTGGTTGAGACCAGACTGGATTTAAGT
Organism: Sciurus carolinensis; assembly: GCF_902686445.1. Classification (NCBI taxonomy): domain Eukaryota; kingdom Metazoa; phylum Chordata; class Mammalia; order Rodentia; family Sciuridae; genus Sciurus; species Sciurus carolinensis. The sequence goes on along the minus strand of NC_062215.1, from coordinate 101,061,564 downwards.
ATGATTAAGGAAAGAAGTTAAAAAGAGTTAAATCCTCTTCCTTCATGGTGGTAGGTCAAAACACAATGCTAACAGTATTTTCCACTTAAGTGTCTCTCTCCATTGACTTTGTAACTGCTTGTAGTTTCTCTGTATTTTTATAGTCTACAGAAAAATGCTGAGAATATAACAGGTATTAAATAAAACATTTTATGGTAAATCAATTAGTTAACTACTTATTTGAAATGGATTATATATTGACAGTGAGGAAATATGAAAAAGTTTGACCTTAATTTTATGTAAAACATTCATCAGAAATAGTTTCATCCTGCAAAAAAAAATTTTGAAAGTATACATTAAAACTTCAACAACCTTTTGTAATTCAGCTTATAGCATTCTCCTAATAAGAATTATAGTACGTAAGAAAATGTAAGCCTTGAATAAATGAAAAAGAACAAATAATTTATGTAAGACATGCAGAGTTATCCCAAAAATCCATAGGACATGGTTATGTGGTTTGCTTCAAATGACCTATCTGTCTTTTCACATTATGTCATCTGACTGCATTTCTAGTTGGGCAGTAATGAAAAAGAGAAATTGGTACAAAATCCATTTAAAATCTCACTGTTCTTTCTACTTGTGAGTTTTTGTTTTTATGACACGTATGAGAATGTCATCACCTTTACCTGTGTGCAGGTTCAGAAGCCAATGCCTAATCATCAGGACCAGCTCACGATAAGGTGTGGAAGCACAGCCTACACAGTGGAATTCAGAATGCAGTAGCCAGCTGAGTCACTTCTGTTTCTCCATCCTCAAATCCCCTGAAAATCCTGGGCTGTTATCTCTCACTGCCCCATGGCTTTCTAATTTTTCCCTAGCAAATGAAGTCTCCAGAAATCCGATAGAAAGAGAAGACTAGGTACGGCCTAATCAAAGCAAGATTGATTACTTTCCTGACATTCTGTAAAGCGAACAATAGCAACTTAAGCAGCTAAAAGCTTTCCTTATTCATTCATTTTTAAAATAAACCTGTAATTGGATCATTTGACTTTAACCATTTATTTGATTTAGAGAAGCAGATTCATGATAATTGGTATTTAAAAATTCATGTCAAAGAGAAATTTGTTAAGAATCATGGTTAAAATTTATAATTGACTAATATAAGAAAATTTTTCTATTAATCCTGAGATATTTTTCTCTAAAACATATTTTAGACTTGTTAAACACTAAGATAAATTAATTGAAGATTTAGAACACTGATAAAGATAGTTGAAACTGCCACAGAAGAGAAAAATCTTCCCAATATATTTTTCCATATAACATTGGAAAACCATTGCAAACTCTGAAAAAGCAGTAAATGTACATTTCACTGCCTCAAAAAATATTTAATCCACAATAATAGAGTAATTTTACTCGAAAATTCAGGACATCTTGAAAATAATAAAGACATTAAAATTATAATCCATTATAGAGTTTTAAGTTATATACATACATTCATATGTGGTTACATTTATGCCTTTTCTGAATGGCATTAGTGTGCTCATGAAAATGCTGTACTCTTTAAGGGAGATTTCGATACTAAATTCATCAATGAATCTAAGGATCTGTGTCAAAATGAAAGCAAAATTCTAGGAGAAAATTTTTTAAACAAAAATGAGTTGAAAGTCAGGAATATATTTGTCCATTAGGAATTGAAACATACAATCTTCCAATTTGAAGTCAGAAGATTAAAGTTGCCTTTCATTTACTTGTACCACTTCTTTCATTTACCTATACCACTGTACAAACCATTAAGGCAGTTGGCATGAGATCTACTTTGGCCTTTCCTGCCAACTGTCTGCCAGAGAGAAATATCATGACCTCTGAATTTTAATTATTGCATATAAAATAATGACAGCAATACTTTGTAAAATGCAAAGACTTTTCATAGACTCTAGAAGAAAAAGACTCTGCACTTCATGGTATTATTCCATCACAGCTGATGCACAGTTCAAATAGCTTTCTGATGCAGGAGATCTTTGTAATGCTTTTATCATTACCTGGGAATTACCGGAATATTCATATGTGTTCTGGTCTTGTTAATTTATTGACTATTTTATTATTAACTCTGGGTTGTTCATTTGATTTTTAGAAGCAAGATGTCAGGAAGTAAGAGTCACCTAATAGCACATCAATCTCCATTTCCATATATACTTCTGTTATAAATCCAAATGGAGTGAAGAAAGGCTGAATTGAGTACTGTTACCTCACCTGACATTAAAAACAACTAGAAAATCAGACAAAATATAGTAAATTATGGCTTATGAACATTAGAGATTGCAAAACTGTAATCTCTGAGAGAAAGAAAACAGATGACAAAAGCTCAATATGCACCTTCTTCTTAGTTGAAGAAGCAGAGACTAGAATTCAGGGAAGCACAGTAAGGTAAAATTTGTAGGGCACAGAATTATAGAGGAAGGAGCTGCACAAAGAAAAAACTCCAGTTCTGCCATGGGATCCACATGAGACTACTGACTGAGCACAGAGCTGTGCACACAGGACAGGAAATGGCCCACGCCATTTTCATCTTAAGATTCATTTCAAAGAATCTTAAGAAAGGAATAGTTGGAAAAATTCCTGGAGCTCATGGAGGGCTGAAGAATACCAGATATGATAAACATATGAAGGAATGCTAAAAAGAAAAAAAAATAATTTTTCTTATTTTTCAAAATATAAGTGACTGTTGAAAGCATAATGAGAAAAATGTAGTGTGAGGTTTACAACATATGTAAAAGTCCATAGAAATACTAGCACCAAATATAAAAGCAATTAAATCTTAATGTAAACTTCTTACGCTACATATGAAGATATGTAATATTAATCGAAGGCTGACTGAGTTAAGTTAAAGATGTGTTGCCAACCCAAAAGAAATCAATGAAAGAAAAACAAGGAAGTATAAACCAACTATATAAACTAAATGCAATTATAAAAGTAGTCTATTAATCCCCAGTCAAGGAAGGGAAATATGCAAAAGTAACAAAGAAGAGGTGAGGCAAATAGAAAATAAACAGCACATTAGTAGGTGAATCCAACTATCTGTATGACATTAAATATAAGTAATCTAAAGATTTTAATTAAATTACAGAGATTGCCACATTGGATCAAAGAAAAAAAATGACTACAAGAAATAAAAGTAAAGGATGGAAATATAGATACCATGCTAATATTCACCAAAAGAAAATTTGAGTGGGCTTATTAATATTAGGCAAAGTATAACAGAACAAGAAATTTTGTCATAAATTAAGAGGGACATTTCATTGTGATAAAGCATTTAATTCATCAAAAAGACAATAATTCTATTTCAGTACCTGCTATGAACCAAATTTTCACCACAAAAATTCATATGTTAAAAACCTGTCTCCCATGTGTATGACTGTATTAGATAGGGAGTTTAAGTAAGTAATTAAGGTTAAATGTGGTCATAAGGATTGAACTCTGCTGAAGTAGAACTGGTAACCTTATAAAAAAAAGGAAGAGACACACATCTGTCACTCTGTGCCATGTGAGGGCACATTGAGAGGGCAGCCACATACAAAACAGGAAAAGATCTCTCTCCAGAAACTGGCAACTATCAGTAAATCTGGCACTGTGATCCTGGATTTGCCAACTTCCAGACCTGTAAGGAAATACATTTATGTTATTTAAGTCACCCAGTCTATATTAATTTGTTATGGTAGCCTGAGCAAACTAGTACAATACCTACTAAAATAAATTCAGGTACAGGATATAAAACTGAGAGAACTGAAAAGAGACATAGACAATTATTCCATTATGTAGCAGTTGCCCTTTATCCAGTTTTGCTCTCTGCAGTTTTAGTTACCTATAGTCAGTAATGTTCTAAAAATATTAAATGGAAAATTTCATAATGAAACAATTCATAGATTTTCAGTTGTGTGCCACTCTGTGAGACATCATGAAATTACACACTGTCCCACTTTGTCCAGTGTACTCACACTGTATATACCACCCACCTATAGGCACTTAATGGCCATCTTGGTCATAAGACTGAGTATCAAATATAGTGTACTTGTGTTCAAGTAAGTCTTATTTTTACCTGATAATGACTTCCAAGCACAAGAGTAGTGATTCTGTCAATGTGAATGTCAAAGAAAAGTCTTAATGTGAAGTGAAAGGATGAAAGTTTGTCTTAGGTATGTGTGATAGGAAAAGACAGGTATATGTGGAGTTTGATACTATCTGCAGTTTTCAGCATTTACTATGGTTTTTCAAGTATATGCCTTTCAGATAACAGGGGACTACTGTGCTTAAAGTCTGACACTTCTCTCTCAATAATGTATCTCTGACTTGAACAACACTATCAACTAATTTGACCTAAATGATATTTATAAGGAACTATGCCCAACACAAACTTTTTAAGAACATATTGAATATTCATTATATTCAGTACCATAAAATAAGTCCTAACAATTTTAAGAGAAGTAAGACTATATAAAGTATATTCTCTGTCAACAAATGAGTTAAACTAAAAATCAACAGAGATGTCTAGACAAACCCAAATATTTGAAAATTAACACACTTCTATATAATTCATGAATAAAGAAGAAATGACAAGAGAAAACTGAAAATAATTGAATATTTGAAAATGAAAATTAACATATCAAAAACATAGGGGAGTCTGGGCACAGTGGCACACACCTGTAATTCCAGCAACTTGGGAAGCTGAGGCAGAAGGATCTCAAGTTCAAGGTCAGCCTCAGCAACTTAGTGAGGCTCTAACCAATTTAGTGAGACCCTGCCCCAAAATAAAAAATAAAGAAATGCAAAATAAAAATAAAACCTGGGATGTGGCTCAGTGGTTAAATGCCCCTGGGTTCAATCCCTGATATTTATCCCTCAAAAAAGTAAGGGATGCAGCCAAGGAAGAGTTTAAAGGATAAATTATAGCCAATGGTTACCTTAAAAAAAAAAGAAAGTTCTCAAATAATCTAAGTTTCCACCTTAAGAAATTACAAAGAAAGGAAATTTAAACATAAAGCAAGTAGAAGAAAGATATAATTGAGAGTAGATATCAATATAGAAAAAATAGAAAGAAATCAATGAAACCAAAAATCAATACAAGGAGAATCATGAGAGTAATAAATTTTTATTTAGAATTATTAAGGGAAAAAAAGAAAACACAGATTACATATACTGAGGACGAAAAGGTACATCATTACAGATTCTGTCAATGTTGAAAAGAATGTCCCTGCCCCTGAATGTTTTAGAACTCAGTTGATGAGAGAGGCTCTACTCACAGGAAACAATAAGCAATGTTATAATCATACCAGTACTACTAGTAATAAACACTAATTGATCACTTATTATATGCCAAGAAAAGTTCTAAGTGTACATTGTCATATAATCATCACAACCCTAATTATGTAAGCACTATTATTAATGCCATTCATTAGATATAATTCTAAGCTACTTGTGCAACGTGGATATGATAAGATGTTTTAGTAATTCAGAATCAGGAAGGGAAATCAGGACTAGGAGGAGAAAATGAGTATCGTACTGGCCTAGGGAAATTGTCAAGGTAGGACAAGGTTTGAACTAGCTCTTGCAAGGTCTATGCTGATGAATGCCAGGTTTTTCACACTAGTTTAGTTGTCACAATCTAACATTATCAATAATCTAGGCCTTCAGCAGAGTAGTCTAAATCTATTCCTCAGTTGTCTCAACAAACATTCATGGAACACCTACTATATTATAGGCTCTGGAATCACAGAGATGAACAAAAGACAGCTATCCTGAGAATGTATATACAATACAAATGTCTACGTGTCATTGGGGTACAGTTCCTGCCCTCAAAAATGTTGTATATGATTTAATTAGTTGTGCATGTATGTGCATGTGTACAAGTCAACTAAAAGCAATTAAGATTAGGCTATAATCATGAAATAAAATGAATATTATATTTGGCTCTCCTTATCCATGGGTTCCATATCTTTGAATTCAACTGTGGATGGGAAATATTCCCCTTCAAAAAATTGTGAATGTGTAGATACTGACTTTTTTCTTGTCATTTATTCCATGAACACTATACTAGAACAACTGTTTACAAGGCATATCCATTGTATTAGATAGCATAAGTAATCTAGAGATGAGTTCAAGTGTGTAGGAGGATGTATATAGGTTTATTTGAAAATACTACACCATTTTAAATAAAGAACTTGAGTGTCCCCATCTGTGATATCCACAGAAGTCCTGGAACCACTCCTCCAAGGATACTGAGGAATAACTGTAAATACCTTCTTGACAGCAGGAGATTTATATGAATTGCCCAGAGATAGCTTCATAGAGGAACTTAATTTTGAAACAGTCACATATTTGTAAGTAAAGAAGGGGAAAAGAATGTACCAGCTAATGATAAAGTAAGAAAAGTTCAAGTGGGAATAAGTATAGTTAGTTTAGCTATGGGTGGGTAATGTTACAAGATAGCTGAAGATGAAGCCAAACAAGTAAATGTGAAAAAAGGAATACAAGATTATTGTTGATCATATAGACTTGATAATTTTCATCTGCAAATTCTAAGTCATTCTGCTTTACTTATGCAAGAGAAAGGGCAGAAATATAAGAGAGTGCAAAGGATGCCCAAAACAATAAGAAAAAAAATGTTTTGAAGATCATTTGATATGCATATAATTTCCTTTGGACTCAAAAACAAGAATAGAAAATTAAAATAGAGAAAACCTCCAAGTTCTTGATTTAAAAAAAATAAAATTTGACTTTTAAGCTCAAAAGATTCTTTAAAGAGTTAATAAACATGTATTAATTGTTCTCACTGAACATCATCAAATCATGCAGAATATAGTAATTTTATACCAAAGAGTAGCATAATCATTGACACTTCTGTGGGCTGGTAAAGTATCTTGCTCTGCTCAAATGACAGACCACTGGGCCTTCAGTGTGTAAAGGGGATATTCCCATTGCAATTTGTCAGTTGATTAGCAAATGTTCTTAGTGACAAGCATGCATACAGCCTGGGAATAAATATATCCTTACCCTCATACTTGGTTCATATCACTTCTGTGCAGTGTCCCTGTGTTCTCCTGGTTCTTTCTAATGGCTCCAACAGCCAATTAAACAATTTCTCCTTCTCTGGATCTAAATTTGGACATAGGTATTAAGTTTGGGTATCTGATGAGACTAATTAAGTCCTTTGTAGAAATGTGAAGTAATCAGTCCCAGAACGAAAGAGAAAAAAAAGAAGAAAATCCCAAGATATGAATCTGAAATGGTTGCTGTCTCTATTGAAGATTCATAAGATCACAGCTGAAAGAACATTCTACCATAAATTGAGAGACTCAGTGTTAACAGCAGGAAACAAAACCTCATCTCACAAGTCTTCCCCTACTAATCAGCACAACTTCAAATTCTATATTCCTCTATCTACACCTAGTGTTCAGAACTAGGTAACATTTTTCTTCAGTCTTCCAAGGCCCCACTGTTAGACTTGCCCATTCACTACAGCCTGAATTCCTAGTGTGATCTCTCACCCTGCTTCAGGGCATGACCATGAAAGCATAATTACAGATTCATCTTATTGTCCTTAAACTCCCATTTAGTGAATTGTCCTTGAGTACTTTGATACCAAAAGCTGCTCCCCAGGATGACTCTTTCCATGTAGCACCTTTCCTTCTCCCTACCTTCTCAATTACTAGGGTGTAGACTCTCGCTGCATAAAGTCTATATATTTTAATAGTTGCATGAAATATAAATGAAAATATTATGCCATAAATATATCATAATTGTTCATAACACTAACATTAGAGTGGCTTCAGAGTTGTTTCATTATGGAGCTTCACTTGTTACCTCTTATTCCCATGACCTGTGAGACAGAGAAAGAAATATAAATGTATAGAAAAAAACTCAACAGAATCTAATAATAGAAAAAACAACAACAACAAAAATCTCAAAGGGCAGTAAGTTAGAGGCCCAGTTTCCTTCTGAGCAATCTTTAAAGATAAGTTTATGTCATTTCTAGTTAGGATTGGTGAAACTTTTTGAAGAGGTAAGCTTTCAGATAGCAATAATTTTTCTCAATGTATTTTTAGGCCTACATTCCCATCCTGAAGTCAGACTTCTTCCATATCAGGCAAAATAGAAGATGTGAGCAATTAGATGAGGTAAATATATAGAAGCATAGACATGGACTGTGTTCTCGGTTGCTCTTAGATTTAACCTGGTTAGATTTGCCAGGTTGCCATTAAATGTTTGGGATATACTTATACTTTAAAAGTATTCATTGCTTATCTGAAATTTAACAGGTTGCCCTATCTGTTATCAGGCAACCTTATTTGGAGTGTACAAAAAAACTAGCTGGATGAGACTAACTAAGAAAATGGTGCTTGGAGAGGTTCCAAAGATCATATTGGAGAAAAGTCACAATATTGTAAACCTTCAAATACCTTGCATTTAATTAATGCTTCATAATTGATAAATCATTTCATATTTATTATGCTATCTGGATCCTCCACATGACTACCCTTAGGTGGATATTTCTATGCCCATTTGAAGCTCAGAGATATTAAGGAATTATCACTATGATCCACATGAAGCTACATGGGAAAGCCAGAAATTGAATCCAAGTCTCCCAGTAGGTGCAGTATCTACAAATAAAAAAAATCATGGGAACACTACAAAAAAAACTTTCAATATCTGAGCTGCAGATGAATATTAAATATCTGGCAAACACAGTATAAAACTAACATAATGACCTAACACCAGAAAATTGAAGATATTCTCTGTTATGCCTTATATACTTTCAAACTCTGGAGTCCAGTTTGGGGCATAAACCACAAAACTATTCACTTTATTGTCCCAAGTACAGTGAGACATTATACTTGTGCTACAAGCTTATTCACATATGCCCCCAATCTCTAAATCTCTAACCACTACTTTTTATAACCCATTTATGTATCCTAGAGATATTTAGTGAAAGCTCCTGATAATCCAAATTTGTTTAATCAGAATTCATTTTCCCTAGATCTTTACACTATAAATTTAGAAAATGTACTTTTAATAATTCTCCTCCCTGTTAGCTCTGAGGGTTGTTTTTAAGTTGTGGAGTAGTGACAGCTGGTGTTCATAGTGCATATTGCACTTCTCCCTTTATACAGTTTTTATCTCTTACCCTCGGTCCTCAGATTCTAGGGTTCATAAAAATTCCCTGAGCAATTAAGCTGCAGATTTCTCCTATCCAAGTACTAGCCAGATCTAACCCTGATTAGATTCCAGTATCAGACAAGTTCAGGCATGTCCCAAGGTGGTATGGCCATAGACAAGATGCAAGTTCCTAACATTCACTCACATAGATTCTGATTCTACATACTGGGTGATGTATATTTTACTAGTCCTACTGGTGCTATCCCCTCTTAACCTCCTGGTAAATCTCATCTAAGAGTCTGTAACAGTACTTCTCAAACTTCACGGTGTATAGGAGGCACTGGGGGTCTTGTTAAAAGACAGATTCTGGAATAGCAGTTTGAGGATAGGCTTAGAGATTCTGCATTTCTAACAAACTCCTGGGTAACTTTATAGGTACCTTTATATTACTGTTTTAAACTTAAGCATCTCCATTTCTTTTAATGTAGCTAGGTCATCACAGGCTGAATCTCTGAGTTTACAAAAATGTGACTGATTTATGTTCAGTGGTTAAAAAGATTTTCCTTACATCTCCTCCTGTTCTCTACTCTATCCACATACTTGGAGTCCTAAAGGGTATTCTCAGGTACCTTAAGAAGTTACTAGGAACAAAGTATGTCATGGTCCTAAACCCATGCCTGCTCTTCTCTAGTCCAATCCATTTCCTAGGACAGAAGGCCCAGGGCAGTAATATCCCATGAGTGCTATGCATATACATGCAAACCAAAGCGTCTCACGGCATTATCATCTACCTATAAGAAGGGAGTTCAGAGGAGTTCAATGATGATGATAATAACGTAGGTAAGCTATTGACTAACATTTATTGAATACTTGGTAAGAGCCATTCCCTGGACATGGGAATTTATCACATGATTTATCTATATAATTCTCAAAGTATCCATGAAGTAGATTATATTATTTTTCACATTTAATGATAAGGAAAGAGATGTAGAGAAAAGCAGGTGGTAATACTTAATATCTAATATCACAATTAAAGCCTAGCTTTAGACTGTACAAGTCACATTCAAACTAAAAAAAAAAAAAATTGAATCCAGGGTTCCACTTCCCTTATGTCCCAGAGGCATAATTTCAGTCTAATATTTCTCTATAATGTTCATATGTTGCCATCTAGCAATGAATGGTTAGAACATTCAAGGGTTTCCAGGACAACCTAGGTTTTCTATAAATTGCCAGAGTATGTGCTGTCATAATGGATAAAATACTAAAGAGTTACTGGAGCATCCATGTGGACAACTTCAAAGATGTATTCTCAACAGTTGAGTTCCATGACCAAGTCAAAGAATAAAATTAACCACATACTTTTCTTTTACCCACACCCTTTTTATTCTTATTACTCTTCCTTTACATGTTACTTTACTTCAAACAAGTAATAGCTCTACTAAACCTTTTCAAAAATAACACAGAACATTGTCTCCAAATTTCTACTACACTTCAGATATGCTTAGTTGAGCAGAAAATATTCCCTTTTGTCTCTTTTGGTTTTATAATACTATCGTCTTTATAGAAAGAGCAGGCTGCAATACAATAGTCTTTCCAGGTTGAGCACTCAGTGTTGACTATATATTCCTTAATTTGCTTAAGTATGCATCCTTTATTGAGAACCAGTGCTGTGTAGAACAAAAAGGAGGCCATGTGTTTATCAGATGGCATTAGAAGGCATTAATGCAGGCAGCTGTGAGACTGAGATGAGAAAGAAAACCCAAAGGATTACATATTAGCTTCTGAATAGTCTCATAACTGGGACTTTGATCAACCTTAGAGCTCTACGAAGGCTCTGTTTTGCTGTGAGGATGAAGACAAAACCAAAAGGAAACCAAGGAGAACAAGTAGATAAGGAAAATTGGAATAACAGTTCAGAGACAGTTACTTGCCTCTCTTCTCAGTTTCATTTCATGGAAAGAATAGAGTGTGGAGCTACATAAATACAAGTTTGAATCTCATAATCTTGCATCCATTCCTGCACATAGCTCTGTGGCATCAGACAATTTACTTTGCATCTGACTATCACTCCTTTTCTTTATTTATGAAATGTAGAAACTACTACTTACCTGGCAGAGTTTTGGGGAAAATAGATGATAGGCAGGTATGGAGCCTGGATATAGAACCACAAAGAACAACAGTTATTAATGATTCAAGCCACCACTTCATACACTCAACCTTCAACATGTATTTATTGATTACCTCTCTGTGGCAGAAATAGAGTGAAGATCCAGGAAGAGTGAAAAAAGAGACAAAAATTGCTGTCTTCAAGAGGTTTATGCCACATCCTTTGAATATTACAGTAAATAAAATCCATCTCCCACTAGTCCACTGAAACTCCTTCAGCAAAGTCACCACTGCCCTATCTATCAAATATGACAGACTCTTTTATTAGATGAACTTCATGTTACACCTAATAACATCATGCAATTACTTTCTTAATGTCTACAGTTCTGCTCTATGATGATTTCCTTCTACTTTCTGAAGAAAATGTACCATCTCTTTTGCAAGTTGTTTCTTCTGGTAACCCTTTGATATTTCCTAGAGTTCAAATATTTTGCCATCTTCCTTTTATTTGCTTTTATGGTCCCTGATCTTTTCACAGTCATTGACTCCTTTAAGAATCTAAAGAAACTCTGTACCCTCTCCCTAGGGGGAAAAATGGATCTTACAAATATACAAAAATTCATAAACATTTTCTGAAGTTTCATAAACTTTCTTCCAACTTCCCAAAGCCTATCATCATTCTCCAATCAAGGGGTTCCTGTGGCTTAACTATTACCCATATGTCAATGAGCCTGGAAACTCTATCTCCCACATAATCCACTTTCCTGAGCAATAGTTAGACTTTCAAACAACTAATTGGACAATTCCACATGAATGTCCTTTAGTCATCTTAAAAGTGCAGAGGGAGTGAGGGGAGGGGAGGGAGCATGGAGGTGGGAAAGATGGTGGAATGAGATGAACATCTTTCCCTATGTACATATATGATTGCATGAATGGTGTGACTCTACATCACGTACAACCAGAGAAATGAAAATTTGTGCTCCATTTGTGTACAATGAATTGAAATGCATTCTGCTGACATGTATAACTAATTAGAACAAATAAAAAAATATCCCACACCAAACTCATTATCTTTCGCCTTAAACCTATTCTCCTCCTGGGAGGCAATATCCTATGAGAAAGAGAACACTAATTTTAAACCAAACAGACCTAGATTTAAATATAACCCTGGAAGCTTCAGTAAGATACTTAACCTCTTTGGGCTTTGATGTTTTCATTTATAGCACAAGAATAATATTATCTCCATTTCCTGCATTGTTGTGAGAAATAAAATAGGTAGAAAAAATACCTCTCCAAGTGCCTATCACAAAGCATATATTCCACAAATATTAATATTACTAAATTTCAAGCTCAGTAAAAGAAACTCTAAGTCGGGCACAGTGAGTAGTGCATACCTGTAATCCCAGCTACTTGGAATGTGTCTCAATGGTAGATAAGGTAGCTTGCCTAGCATGTGCAAGGCTTTGGTCAATTCACAGTTACTACAAAACCAAACAGAAAACAAACAAAAAACTCCATTCATCAAGTGTCTTGAGCCAAAACTTTAGGAATCATCTTCAATTTGTCCCCTTTTCCTCCTCTGTAACCAAATGGATGGCTATGCTGCATTGACTCCCCACCCTTTCCCAGCCCATAGTCCAGGCTCTTGTGTTCTTCCTCATGGAAACTGCAATAGCCTCCTGCCCAGTCTCCTTGATCCAATTGTCCCACACATTCCCAAATCTGTGCTCTATACTATAGATAGATGATCTTCCCAAGACACAAACCTGATAATATCATGACTCTGCTTAAATCTGCCTGCTGCTTCTCATTATTTCTAGTATTACAGGTACCTTACAATGGCATTTAAAAGCTATTTATTATTTCCCACCTTTCAGTTCAATTTCTCAAATGAGTTTTGCATTTTCCAAATCACCCATAGTGCTTTGGATTCTATACTTCTATTCATGCTGCTTCTGTTGCCTGAAATGGCCTCAATTCTACATCTCTCATGGCGTCTAAAACACCTACTCATTGTCAAAGTACAATATTACCTCTACTATGAAGCTATTCCTGAGTCATCCCCCTGCTATATTGTTGATCACTGCCTCCTTTTTTCTCTTACTTTTCTGTGACAGATGATTTCTATCAAAGCAAAGATGAATAATGTGTGGTTCCTGATCTCAAAAAGCTTACAAATGTCATTGAACCAGAAATCATATTATATAATGAGAAATAGGAAAAGGAATTATGAAGCACAAAACATGAGTTGTAAATAACTGCAGCATGGCCTCAGTGGTCCCTTTCTAAAGCCTTCTAGCTCTATTCTACTGCCAACTGTGTGCATTATGTGTGTATTGTTCCTGTTGTTATATAAACATTGTTATAAAACTCATTTAATTTCACACTATTATTATGCTATTTATAAATGAGAAAATTAAAGCATGAAGAGATTAAGTGACTTGCCTAATATGTACCAACTAAAAATACCAGATTCAAGATTCCTCCCCAGCCTATATGGTGTCATTTGTTCCTACGTAACTAGGGTTCAGCCTTTCTAGAATAGCATCAGTAGAGGTGATAGAGGTTTTCACATTAAAAAGACAATCCAGAATTATCTCTTCAAGTCTAGAATGTCTCCTTTAGAATTTGATTTCATGTCATTAATACTTGCAGGGTAAAGGTTCCAAATTGCCAACTTCTTTGGAGCTTTTCTACACTTTCCATCCCTGAGGGACTTGACATTCAGATTGTAACTAGAGACCAGAATCTCCAATAAAGAGAGCTCCCACTTCTTTCTTATTCTTCCTGCCTTATATCTGGCATTTTCTCTGAGAAAAGTATGCAATTTTCCTTCAACATCAAATCTCATCTTGAATCTGATGACTTCATCCATTAACCTATTTTTAGAGCCACAAATTTCCAATATTAAAAAGCAACAACTAGGGTTGGGGTTGTGGCTCAGTGGTATAGTGTCTGCCTAAAACATGTGAGGCACTGGGTTCAATTCTCAGCACCACATAAAAATATAAATGAATAAAATAAAGTTTAAAAATTAAAAAATAAAATAAACAGCAACAATTTAAAATGAGGTATTTTTATTTTCCATACCAATACTGTGTACCCGTCTCCTACTATGGATAGCAAAAAGCAAGCAAATGTGCAGCATGAGGAGTCTGCGGGCGGCAGGGACAATTTCCTGAGAGTCAGTGGTTTTGAGATGTCAGATGATGTTTCCCAGGAAAGTCATGGAATCTCCTTCCGTGGATATCCTTAGCTAAGATATTTTAAGACATTCTCCTTAGTCTTGGATTGAGTATTCATTGATCTGAACAGCTACAGGGTGTCAGATGCATGCTATTTGTGAAGGCCATTAATTGGGACGCTAATTGTAGTAATTGGACAGGAGAGGAAAGAAGTTTGCTCCATGTTACCAAAAGAGAAGAGTACTTGTTAAATTAACAATATTTGTGATTGTGGGGGAAATGCTTAAATTACCTAAACAGAACTCTTTTCAAATATCTCATAAAAATATAATTGCCATTAATTGTGTTCCCAGGTATTACCCAACTGATTTGGAAACATGTCCACAGAAAAATCCTGCACACAAATCCTTTAAAGAAGGTTTATTCATAATCATCAAAAACTGGAAGAAAGCAAAGTGTTCAATCTGTACATGAAAATACTATTCTGGGATAAAAAGACAGGAATGAGCTATTAAGTCATATACACAAAAAGAGAATGCTAAATGAAACAAATCTGTCTGAAAATAATACGTATTATATGATTCCATTTCTATGACATTCTAGAAAAGTTAAAACCATAGAAACAGTAAACTGATCAGTGGTCCTTAGGTATTTGAAGAGGTGAGAGGGTTTAATACATGAAGTACAGGGGACTTTTTTTTAAGAGCAGCAAAATCATTCCAAGGACACTGCCATGAAGTATATACATGACATATGTCATTTATATATAAATAATGTTATGTATACATACACAACACTATATATGCATTTCTCAAAACCCCTAGAACCTTACAGCACAAAGAGAACTCTAAGAGATGAAAATTTTTAAAGAACTCATAGGAGCTCAAAGAATCCCAGGATAGAATTCAGACTGTAGCAAAAAACTATATTACAAATGTATAAAATAACCTCATTGAAAAAGGTGGGGTTGCTGACCTGAATAAACACAGAAATGAGTGGAATCTATAAGACTAAAGGCAAAAGAACTCTACATAAGTATTGTACTCTAGCTGTTAAATCTGTTTCCCATAGGCATTCCTGGTAACAATTCTGAACCCACTATACATGTACACTGACAGTTAACAGTTCTGAACCCAATATGCGTGTAAACTGGAATAGAACAACTAATTACATGGATGACAGAAAATGGGAGCCAAGTTTCTTGCACTGGAGTGCAAGGTTTCAGAAGAGCAGAGGGAGGAGAAAAGCATGGTCCATGTGGTGCTGGATTAGAGCTGGAGAGATCAGCATGAACTCCTGTTTTGCTGACAAAGAGACAGATGGAGACATATATAAATTATTTATAGATATGTACATTGACTTAGGTTAATTTACATTCACATATCTCCTTGCTCTGCAAGTGAAAGAACCTGGAAGCATCAATATTCAAAATGTCCAAGTCTTGATTTCTAATATCATTTTCCATTAAAAGGGCCCATGGCTCCTTGAGAAAGTGGCTGATTCCAGGATTAGATCAGGTAATATACTAGATGATCCTGGAACATCTTGTAGTGCCATTAAGGAAATGCTCATGGAAAACAAAGCACAAAAAACTTTGAGGGTGTGTCAAAAAGAGATGCCAACTAAAAGAAATCCCAATGATCAAAACATGAACAATTTGAACAACAAAATAGTGTTTAATTACAACACAAAATGTAATATATCCACAAGTACATTCTAATAAAAATGGTTGAATACACAAACAAATGGAGCAGAACAGACAAATCTCCCATGCAGAACTGCAAATAATTTATGAAGACACCCTACTCTTAAAAAGATCTGAAACACAACTTCTCACTCATACAATTTGAGTTGCACATAGTGACATCCTTCAAAAGGAAAAGAATAACTTCATAGTGAAAAAATCTGACAAACACTACCTTATCAAGGTGATAAAGGTTAGCAACAATAGTGATAAATCATGTGTAATCGTGATGTGATGTGTTAAGGCGGGTACTTTACTTCTTTATCCCTCCAAATCCCATAACTCCAGTAAATACATGAGAAAAACATCAGGCAAACTCCAACTGAGGGACATTCAACAAAATGCAGTATATGGAATGAAGGGAAGGGAGAGGGATTGGGAAAAGGTAAGACAGTGGAATGAATCTGATGTAACTTTCCTATGTACATATATGGTTATACCACAGTGAATCTCGCAATCGGGTATACCTATAAGAAATTAATTTAAAAAAATAACTATGGGTAAATGGCAGATCAATTGAGGGAAGGGAGCAGGCGGTGCGGAGTGGAAAGGGAAAGGTAAGGTACTGGGGTCTGAAGATATTTTTCATGCTTGTACAAGTATGTCAAAATGGAATTCACTGTCATGTATGAATGAGAGAGAGAGGGAGGGAGGGAGGGAGGGAGGGGGAGAGAGGGGGAAGAGAGAGAGAGAGAAAGAGAGAGAGAGAGAGAAAAGGGGAGGGAGGGAGAAAAAGAAAAAAAAAGAAAAAGAAAGAAAAAAGTGCCTTATGAATACACCTCAAAACTATCAAGGTTACCAAAAACAAAGTCTGTGAAACTGTCACTGCCTGGAAGAGTCTGAGGAGACATTGTGACTAAATATGATGTGGTACTCTGAATCCTGGAATAGAAACAGACAATAATTCAAAGATTAAGAAATATGAATGAAATATCAGCTTTAATTACTACTTTTAAAAATGCATTACCATAAATTAAAAGGATATGCTATTTATAAAAACATTGGATACTTATTTACTGAGCCTATAGTGAAAGTGGCACTGTAGTAGCGCTGGGGACACAAAAGGAAAAAGATACCCTACGGCTCAAATAAAAAGATTCGTGAAAAATAAACGATCATACAAAGACCAGAAGACTGTATTTTCTGGAGGCAGTAAGAGAAGCTCACAGTGGGAGGAATCTATCAAATGGACCAATGAGTTAAGGAATAAAATGAAAAGTCCCGCCTAACCCTGCCTAGGAGCCCTCCTTCCCAAGCCGCAGCTCATCACCGCCCCACATCTGGTCTTCCTTATCGTCAGCCCCGTCTCATCCAATCCGAGGTCGGCTCCCGTAGGCCTACGTGACACGCGTGCGCATCATCGGTTCGACGATCCTTTGCATCGATTCACTCGGAAGCAACTTCGTTTGCCTGGTCGTGACGAAAATAGCCGCTACCCCCATCGCCTTCACAGCCGCCATCTTGACAGCGCGAAGAGTCAGGTTCCGGGAGAGCTGGAGGCGGAGGTGGTGATTGGTACGGATGGTTTCCGCCCGCCTTAGCCCCTCCAAACTCGCCAGTCTTCGGGCCACCGCTCTCGGTATTGCCCCGATCCCCGTAGAACCCCTGTGGTCCTGTCAACCTTTTCCCGATTCCTCCCTCTTTCACGCAGCCCGAGTCTCTGCTTGGAGCTGTTGTCCAACAGCCCTAATCTTGTGTTGAAACACCTGCGTGACCCCGGCGCTCTGAAGGCTGGTCGTCCGCCCCCTCGGGTCGGGTGGGTTTTCCGTCCGCACACGTACACCTGGGGGCTCTTAGAGCCGCGGCCTCCTCTGGTCGGCTGGGCGAGTCCCGCCTCGGGGGTGGGGGCAGCTTAGAGGTAGACCTGTTGTCTGGGAGGGACTCAGCACTCAGTAGTGGACGTTCCCGAGTTGCCTGTCACTAGCCTATTTTGTTTTGTCCTTTCCCAGGAATACCTTGCAAAAGAGAAGATTTTGCGTCTTTCTCCTCCACTGGATATGGCCAATGTGAGTAGTCTAATCAGTGAACTAGTTTGGGAACTTGTCAGGAAACGGAGGGACGGATTTCATTACGAAGGCGTTAGTGTCAGATGTTAATGTATCAAAAATGTCAGGAGAAGTGAGGGCTGTGAAATTCTGTTGTTATACTTTTAAGGTAGTTTGAACATAAATACTCTTTTACATACGTGTGTACTTATATCTCCAGTTTTATTTTTGTTGACAAATTTTTTAAAATCCAATATTTTGAAGACATTTCAGTATTTAGAATCTATATAAAACCCTTTTTATCTCTGGTTAGCTAAACTGAAGGTTTTGTTAACAGTTGCAGTACAGGAAGTGACCTTCCAAATTCTGCAAATTTAAAGCAAAACGTATTCACGGCATATCAGCATTGACTCTTAAGTTCCCAGTGATTACTTACACACATCCAAGGTTGAGGGCATAGCTCAGTTGGGGGAGTGCTTGTCTAGCCTGTGCAAAAAAAAAGAAAAGAAAGAAAAAATTATACATCCTACCTTACCTTAGAGAATTCATATAGTGTGGACATAGACATATGAAAACAGGGACAATGAAAGTAGTACATAATCTCTTTCTAAAACCTTTGAAAAGGTACAATGCAGATTCAGAGTTTTGAGCAGAAGGAAAATTATGGTTTGGGGATTATTGGGAAAAGCATTTAACTTGAGTTTTGAAAGTTGAATGAAATCTGATAATTAAGGTATGGTGGGAAGAACAGGAGTTGTTCAAAGACCACCACTTGTTGCCCCTTTCAAAAATTAAATTATTTCTGCCTGCTGATTACTAGAAGATAAAGTTGAATTCTGAGTTTGGAACCAAATAATAGGGAACCTTGAATGCCAAACTCAGTAATTCAGCCATAATTCTTTACACCATGGTGATTCAATCAGAGCTGTGTGTTAGAAAGGCTAATAAGGCAAGAGCAGAGATACTATTCCTGCAAATAGTAAGTTTGAATGTGTGATTATAGAGTCAAATCATAAGAGTAGTCTACCAGTAGGGGCTTAATTTTAACATGAATTTTTTATTTTTACCAAGCCACAAACTACAGAAAGGGAATGTTGTAAAAGATGTATATTGTACTCTCAAAGGAGGGAAATAAGTTGAAATAGAATAGAATGCTAATATCTGACCTTTATTTTGGCTTACTTGAATGTAAATTAGTTCAGTAGGGTCAGTATTTTAGAAGATGTTTTTATAAGTTATTTGTTAGAATGAAATTCATATTAAAAAATTTTAGTATTCAAATGTGCTTAAAAATTTTGTGTTAATTTATATGCATTATAGACTCTGAATGGATGTTAGTAATGAAGTATGTAGATATATGTGTCTTTGACAGCTAAAATTTATTGAGTCATATAAATGCTTCCGAGTCCAGATAAACTGAATTTATCACTCTGTGGAATATACTTTTTATGGCATTATGCTTTTTATCCTGAAAATTACAGTCTTTTATTAAAATTTCCTATATGGTATGATACTTGTTGAAGAAACACATTATCTACTTTTCTTAAAAACAGAAGAAGCCCAGCATGGTGGCACAGACTTATCATTCCAGTGACTGGAGAGGCTAAGGCAGGAGAATCTCGAGTTCAAAACCAGCCTCAGCAAAAGTGAGGCACTAAGCTGCTCAATGAGACACTGTCTCTAAATAAAATACAAAATAAGGCTGGGGATGTGGCTCAGTGGTCAAGTGCCCCTGATTTCAATCCCCAGTACCCAGAAAACACACACACACATACACACACAGAAGATTCAGCATTCCTAAATTCACATAAGCAAATGGCATTAGTTAGCAGCAAATCACTGTAGATAACAGAAACCTGCTTCTTTTATATCAGAAAGACATATTTCAAGTTTGTCTAGACTCTGAAGCATGGGCATTTATGACTCTTAATATGTATGCTGATTTCCACTAAATAAAGTTTTCAGTTATGGGTTTTTTGTTATTAAAGGGCCAAGTTGTAAATATTTAAGCTTTGTGGGCCATAGACTCTTGGTTACAACTACTTTACTGGGCTACTATGGTGCAAAAGCAGTTGTTCACAATAAATAATTGAATGGGCGTGTATGTGTTAAAATAAAACTTTATTTACCAAATCAATAGGCTATATTTGGGAATAATTTGCCAACTCTGCATTAATTTATTCTGACCCAAGTATTTTGTTGAAAGTGTATGCATAGAAGATATTTGTATTCACCCATTATATTTGATCTCAGTGTCTAGGAAATGAACATAAGACCAGAAAATGTACTATAAAGATGTGCTAAAATGAAGGAAAGTGTACATTGCTATCAAACCAAAAGAAAAGACTGGCATGGGAGATAATTACCACTATTGAATTATTTACTTATTTACTTTGGTACCTGGGATTGAACCCAGGGACACTTAACCACTGAGCCATATCCCCAGCCCTTTTTCATTTTTTATTTTGAGATGGGGCCTTTTTAAGTTGCTGAGCCTAGCTTTGAACTTGCAGTCTTCCTACCTCAGCCTCCCAAACCACTGGGATTACAGGTGTGTACCACTGTTCCTGACACTTTATAGTACTAAAGGAAGAATAGTATTAGAAAGTAAACAGGTTTTGGTCCAAGGAGACGTTTGGAAGGTTCTGTATCTTGATATAAGAATCTTAGTTTCGCTACCTTTAAAGTGTTGTCTTTAAATGAAGTATCTTATAGATTGCTTTCATGTAACAGTCTTGAATTCTGGCCTTTATTAGAAATGACATAAACTTTCACTTGAGTTTTTACTTTTTTTTTTGTCTTAATATTTGTATTGTCAGCCTACAATGAATGGGATATAGAGAGGCTTTCCAAAGAAAAATAGTTTATTTGGTAGTGAGAGAGTGGTTGAAATCTGGAATATACAAACCTTGGCAGACAATGGGAATTCACAGGAAGTCAAGGAATTTTAAAAGTAAAATGAGGAAGTTTCCATAGTTGGTTTCAAATAATTATCCTTGGTTACAAGGATCAGTAACAGGTACTAAGTCCAAGTTTGAATAGGAATTTGCTGAGTGGACAACCTTATAAAGTTTTTTTTATGTGCAAGATTGTGGTGACCTTGTGTAAGATTGTGGTTTGGGCAGTGTTTTGTGATGGTTCCTGTTATCAGGCAAACATGCACAGAGATACCCTCCCCTCCCCCACTATGGTCTTCTGACTTCATTTTATGAGGGTTTGACATAAATGACAGTTTTGATTCTGACAACTGACAGTATTTTATTTTTTAAATTATATTTGATGTTTGTTACATAGTAGGTATTCAATAGAAATGAAATAAATTTTGATTTTAAAAGATATATTGCAGTGTGAAAATTTGCCAGAAATTGTAACATGTATATCTAGAATAAATAGTCTTATTATTCCTGCCATTCTCAGGTGCTCTGTAACAGAGCCAGACTGGTTTCCTATCTCCCAGGATTTTACTCTTTAGTTAAAAGAGTTGTCAATCCAAAAGCCTTTTCAACTGCAGGATCATCAGGTTCAGATGAATCTCATGTGGCCACTGCCCCGCCAGATATATGTAAGTAATATGTTATTTTTGCTTCACTTATAGTCATTTCAAAACATTTTGAGTTGCATTTCCTCTAATATTTCTTTTTCAGATTTAAAAAGTTATATTTATTGCATTTAAAATAAGTCACAGTTCTGGCAATATTAAAAAAATAACGAATACAGATGCTCCTAATCTTATGGTGGGATTACATCCCAGTAAACCCATGATGAATTAAAGACATTAGATATCAAAAATGCATTTAATACACCTAGTTAGCCATACATTGTGTGGTAGAGTATTTGCAGTGACCAAATGGGCTTGACTAGAAACTGTCTCACATCCAGCATTGAAAGAGATATGGAACAGCATGTTTCTAGACAGGAAGAAGATCTAAATTCAAAGTGTGGTTTGTATTTAGTAAAGGAAGCAATTAGGACTGTGAAGAGAGAAACTACAGAGTGGGAGAAAATATTTGCTAACTACTCTTCCAATAGAGTATTAATATCTAGACTATATAAAGAACTCAAGAAAATGTAATACCAAAAAAAATCAAATAACCCAATTAATAAATGTGTAAATTAATTAAACAGATACTTCTCAAAAGAAGAAATACACATGGCCAGCAAATATATGAAAAATGTTCAACATCATTAGCAGTTAGGGAAACACAAATCAGAACTACACTGAAATATTCTCTCACATCTGTCAGAATGCCAGTCATTAAGAATACAAATAATAATGAATACTGGAGAGGATGTGGAGAAAAGGAACCACTTTTACACTGTTGATGGCATTGTGAGTTAGTACAACCATTATGGAAATCAGTATAGAGGTTCCTCAAAAGACCAGACATGGAACCACCATGTGACCCATCTATACCACTCCTCAGTATTTATCCTAAAGAATTAAAGTCATCATATTACAGTGATACATGAATACCCATGTTTATAGCACCAGTTCACATTAGCCAAACTGTGGAACCAGCCAAAATGTCCATCATGAATGAGTGGAGAAAGGAAATGTGGTATATATACACAATGGAGTTCTATTCAGTGGTAAAGAAAAATGATTATGTCATTTGCAGGAAATGGATGGAACTAGAGACCATCATTTTAAGTGTTATAAGCCAATCTAAGAAGCTCAAGAGTTATATGTTTTCTCATATGTGATAGCTAGAGAGAAAAAAAGGAAAACAAAGGTAGGGGGCAGTTGATAATATGCCTTTATCAACTGAAAATCAAAGGGAGATCAGTAGAGGAGAGGAGTGGGAGGCGGGGAAGGAGGAAGAAGTCCTGGAAAATGATATTGGCCAAATTATATCATTATATCGGATGTATATAAAAATATGTAACAACGGATCCCATCATTATGTACAACTGTAATATACCACTTTAAAAAAATGTGGAAAGAGAAAAAAAATACTTTGGTACCTACTGCTTTTACAGATTCACATATAAAGTCAAAAAAATCTAAGTCTGAAACCGTCTGAACTAGTTTCCAAAGTTTATTTCTTGAAGTTTGGTTTGTGTCCTTAGACACACACACGTAGTCCTCCCTGAAACAAATCTTTTGATCTTAAAATATATTACTGCTTCTTGCCGTCCTTTACTAAATTTTTTAAATATAGCTGGCTTCTTTTAAACTGTATATTCAATCAATAATTTATTTGCTGTCTACAAAGTCTGCTTCTATTTTGCACACCACTAAAATATTTTAATCATGTTGCTTTCTTGATAAACTACGATTATTTCTTATTACTCTCAGCTAGAGTTCCCAGACTGTAAGAGTTCAAGTTTTTTTTTTTTTTCAAGTGTTCTGTGGTTAGTTTGAGAAAAAAGCTATATTCATGCCCTGTTTGTGTCCTGAAAGTTTATATTGCACATCAAAATATTAAAGGTCCTTAGAAGCTTCACCTAATGTGTCCTGGAAATATTACACATGGAATTCTTCTTTACTTGAAACACATTAGTATAATGTAATTTAAGTTCATTTGAGTATTCAAAGCCTTCCATCTTGCATTGGTTTTCTTTTAGAACTCTATTTTTGACTGTTCCCAATTTATATCACCGGAAAACTAACCATTTATATATTATAAATGAAAGATTTGCCATTCAGATTATGTAAGGGGTTGGTATCCTGAATATATTTAAATGATTTTTCTAGACAGTAGAAAAAAGACAACCCAGTAGAGAACCAAAAATCAAACAGGACAAGAACATGTCTTTCACAGAAGACAAATCCTAAGTGAGCAGTAAACATGAAAATATGCTCAAATCCTATTAATATAGAACATTTTTTTTTCTAAAGAGAATTTGATACTGATATACCTGATTGAAAACTGATCACATTCAAAGCTTTTATCTTAGAAACTAACCAGTCAATTGTTAGTGACTGTCTAGAGCCTTATTACTCACATGTAATACAAGTAATATAGTCTGTTGTGTAGTATTTGTATCCATATTAATTCAGGTAACTGAAAAACAGAATCATGTCACATAATGCTGGATTTTTTTGCCCAGTCCAT
Organism: Sciurus carolinensis; assembly: GCF_902686445.1. Classification (NCBI taxonomy): domain Eukaryota; kingdom Metazoa; phylum Chordata; class Mammalia; order Rodentia; family Sciuridae; genus Sciurus; species Sciurus carolinensis. Next base: position 101,037,359 of record NC_062215.1, on the reverse strand, counting down.
TAATGTTTTGTGCCACTAGGGAATGGCAGCTGAATGCTCCTCCCTAAGGAAGACCGTTTTTAAATTTGGTGTCCTTCCTTTTAGGTCTTTTTCTCATCATTTTAAAAATATGAATATAAGGACATCAAATAAATGTTATTACGCATGCTATTCTTTGACCTAACATTTCTTTTAAAGCAGTATGTCCTGGACATCATTCTGTGTTGGTACATGAAGGTTTACTTGTATTCTTTTTAAAGACTATCAAACATCATATGTATTGATTAGAGTACTTAAAGATTCAATAATCTTTCCCCTAATACTGGACTTGCCTATGACTCAAAGCATGGTCATGTTCAAGTCATTAATAAACACGTCTACTTTCTTTTTGGTGAAGTTCCTTCTGTGAGCCAGGAACTGATGACATGATGATTGTTGGTTCACATCCTTGACTATTTTAAGTGTTCTGCTGAATTTAAGTGTTCAGCTACTTACTTTAATTAGTATTTTGGAAACAACATGAAACTAATTTATATTCATACAAGAAAGCAGATCTCAGATATGTATTTGTAGACAAAAAACACAGTAGTAAGAGCATTGTTTCACTCTGCAAATGTTCTTGACTATTAAGGAGAAAATTATGCGTTTTGTTGCTCTTCTTTAGGCTCTCGAACAGTGTGGCCTGATGAAACTATGGGACCATTTGGACCTCAGGATCAGAGATTCCAGCTTCCTGGGAACATAGGTTTTGATTGTCACCTCAATGGGACTGCATCACAGAAGAAAAATCAGGTTCATAAAACTTTGCCTGATGTTCTAGCAGAACCTTTATCAACTGAAAGACATGAATTTGTGATGGCACAATATGTGAATGAATTTCAGGTAAATTGCTAACATAGCTATGTTTTTCTAAATATTAATGCAATACTTTTTCTTAATCCAAGTATGCCATTTTCGTTGAAAAAGTTTTTAAAAAAACCTTGATGCTAGTATATACAAAAGCAACATAAACAGTCTTTAAAAAAAAAAATGACTATACAATGTTTGCAATAATTTTTTTATGTAATTTTAGGCTACAGTCTGTTTTAGGTAATTAAGTCTTCAAAAATATGTTTTAATAACTATTCCAAATATAGATGATTTAATTATGTCTGTATCACTGAAAATTTAGGTTACCTGTTTTTCACTTTTTTAAAAATGACAATTATAATCTGAATATGCACTTAATTCTAACCAACTTTATGCTTCACTAGCCACTTTTAAAAACTTAAAATTTTGAGGTCTCTGAAATTGCTTAGATATACAAATTAGAAAGGAAGCATATAAGTTTTTTGTATGTGTGTTTAAATGATTTCTGAGGGGTTTTGAGGTTTTTTTGTTTGTTTTAGTTTTATTTAAATACTTTAAACTGACATTTCATCATTGCTCATTCAAGGGACAGTAACATGCAATTCAGCCCCTAACATTTTATCATTTTTCACATTTCCACATCATTTCAGGCAGAATGTTTGATCAAAGCCGTATTATCAGGAACAGCAATTCCGGTTATATGTTATGTTATGACTTAACATCAGATTACCTGACATTGGAACACAGTTGAACTCCCCTGTCTTTGTATTTGTATCTCCTAATTCCTTCTCAATCTTCTTGGTTCCTTGTTCCTCCTCTCCCTACCAATTAAATATTTCCCATAGTTTCTGTCACATAATAGCTTGACTTTCTCCACAGATTAGGTTTTTATAATCTCTAACTCAGTATTTCTATTTCTTACATTTCTGACTCTGCATTTCCATTTACCTACCAAACGTCTTTATTTGAATGTCTCACAAGTTCCCAGATGAAATAAGAAAGGCATATTTTATTTTAAATGAAAGTGTATTGTGGTTGAAGTACAGAGAAAGAGAAAATAGTGGGAAATAAGACAAAAAAGTTAAGAAATCAAATTTGTAAAAGGTCAGTCAGGCTACATTAGGAAATAAAGAAGTCCTTTTTTCTCTCATAACCTGTTCCTATAACCAGTACTATAAATAGTATAACCACATTCCCTGTGTATCAAGATAAAAATTACAGCACAAAACTTGACTCCCCTTCTCAGTCATTTCTCCATAAATAGTATCAAAATCACATCTTCCTATGAAGTTGTTCTTCTCAGTTTTCTGCTCAGAGTCTGTATTGCCTCTGAGAATCCAGGTAAGATAATTCTAGTTTCATAAGTTGACTCTACCACTTAATTTTTTGACCTTCAGAAAATTACTTAACCTTTTTGAGCCTTTGTTTCTTTATATGAAAAAAGGAAACAATAATAATATTCAGTTCACAAAATTGCTGTGAGAATTAAATGTGAAAATTTTAAAGCACTTAAATCCATTAAGTGATCAATGAATGTTGATTGTTAACTGATCTTTTACCTGTTCCTCATTACCATACATCCTCCACACTAATACTAACTTTTTATATTTGATATTACTATTTCTCATTGCATATAGACAAAAGTCAAAATTTCTTAATGTAGTGTAAAAGACCTTTCACAATTTTGATTTCTTACCTTTCCCATCTCATTTCCCACTACTTCCTCTTTACACTCTAAGCATAACATACTTCCTTTTTTTCTTTTTAAAAATACCAATCTCTTTCATTATTGTATACCATTATATATAATTATTTCTTGCTGGACTATTTTTCCTTCTAATTTCATAACCTTTACTTTCCCTATTCCTTACCTACTAAACACACGTTAGTTAATATGTACCTCAAATATGACTTTCAATCTTTATCTGATTTTCTCCCAGCAAAGCAAGTTTCTTCCTTAACTTTGTCTCAGAAGACTTTCTTTCTAATCCTGTAGCACTTTTCATATTAAGGTGCATTTATTTTTTATGTTTATTTTTCTTTTACTAGGTCTGATATATCAGTGTGAAGACTGGATTTTTTTAAAAAATTAACCTTTATAGTGCCTGCTGCTGTCAAGGGCTAGATGTATTCAATTGAATAAAGACCTCTAAGCCCTTCCTATGGAAATGACTGTATTATTTAATCATGTTACTTTTTAGTTAGTGTTATTATCCCAATTTTGTAGGTTATAGAACAAAAGAAAATATAATTAGATATAATCACAAGATATCATAAGAGAACATTTTAAGGTGTAGGCATGGCATTTTAGTTTTTTGATCAAATTCTCTTTATACCAAATTCTAGAATATCAATATATTTATGTTGTATTTTATTCAGAATTTCAAAGGTCCAGATCATAGATTCATCTTGGAGGAAAATTTTTTGAGCGTATAAAAAATTATTACCAACTAAGTGTGGTAGCATAGCCTGTAATCCCAACTATTGAGAAGGCTGTGGCAAGAGGATAACTAGTATAAGGTCAGGCTGGGCAACTTGGCAAGACCCTGTCTCAAAATAAAAAGAACTATGTAGCTCAATAGTGATGTGCCCACCCCTAGATTCCATTCCCAGTACTCCCACCCCACCAAAAAAGTTACCTTCCAGTAAAGAATTATTTTTAAAAACTTTCAAACCAAATAAGTTCTTAACAGATATATCATTGTATTTGAACTTCAGATTTTACCTGTAATCCTTGTTCCCCATAGAGTAATGATGGACCTGTTGAACAAGAAGTTAACAGTGCAGAAACTTATTTTGAAAGTGCCAGAGTAGAGTGTGCAATCCAGACATGTCCAGAATTGCTGCGAAGAGGTATGTGACACCTTTATGCATTGAAACACTAACACACTTAAGATAATATTACTAATTTTGTAACGCACCGAATAATATACTCTAAAGGAACTGTAATGCTCTGTGTTAATAGTTAGTGTGTCTGACTGGAAATGATTGCATATCTGAGATAAAAGCTTTCAAATGTCCTCTGAAATCAGATGTCATGTTTCATTAAATAGGAATAATAAAAATTATAATGATATTTTACCCAAAACTTAATCATTTCTACTCCTGCATGATTATTATATCAATAATTTCATGAACTAATACATAAGAGACAAATCTACATAATAAATTTATTTGAAAATTTTATTAATGACAATAGCATGTACTCCTACTTACCCTCTAGAATTGTTGGCAGTAATATTTGTTTGTCCAACAAAGGTAGAAGTGAACTAAGACTAGTAAGTTCACTTTATTCTTTTCAAAAATAAATTCTATTTGTAAAAGTAACTTAGTAAAAATAATTTAACTTAAGCATAATTTTTCTAAGGAAGTGTTATTTTTATGAACTATATCTTTTTTAAAAGCAAATTTTTTTCTTCTTGGAATTTTTATTCTTATTTGTAGATTTTGAGTCACTATTTCCAGAAGTAGCTAATAGCAAACTAATGATTCTGACTGTAACACAGAAAACTAAGAATGATATGACTGTTTGGAGTGAAGAGGTAGAACTTGAAAGAGAAATGCTCTTAGAAAAGGTAATTTTCTCAATTACTAACAATTTAATTTCATGGTCTTACGTAAATACCATTAAAACGCTGTTTTAAAATGTCTTTTCCAGCCTTTGTTCATTCTGTGAAACATTTCTGTCGCCCTAACTTAACCTGGATCTTAACATTCTTTTTATCAGTCTGGGAAGTGATGAGTGGTAACTTCAAGTCTAGTAATTTAAAACTATGTAATTATTTGTCTTAAGAGTTTTATACTGTATTTTATCAAGTTGTCTACAAGACAGACAAGAATATTCCTCTGCTTTTACAACAGGTTAAGAATAACTCACTTGCTCACCTTAGCTAATGTGAGTTGAAATATCTTCTCTACCAAGTCCCATGCATCATGTCAGGAATTATTTTATCTTTAGGGTTGGATATATGGCTCTTTTAATTTGTAATAATATATTACCATTTACATACTCAACACTATTTTATGACGATAACTTCATACTTAAATGTCCCACATGGAACCTTCTAATAAATTTCATTTAGTCTTTAACAAAAAGACTGCTCATACTAATCTGAGCATTAGTATTCTGAGCATACTAATCATGTACTAATTAACAACAGAAAAGTTATAGAGAGGCATAGGGCATTGTCTTTGATTTTAAGAAGATCTGAATTTAAAAAGTTGGAGTTTAAAAGGCAATAACTAGCAATAAACATTTATTTACATATTAAGGTAGTGCTTAGTAAATATATGCTTATCATCACTGTTATTGAGCTGTCAGAGATCTCTTAGATGTGCATTGCATTAATAGTCCCAATTTTTGAACAGTTAAAGTTATAAAACTAATTTTTCATACTCCAGTGTAGTTCTAAATTAGTTTTCTATAACAAATTGGAGGGTTTTGAAATGGCATCGTTCATCTTTAAATTTATAATTTATGACTAAGAACTGTCTCATTTTCTATGAAAGAAATGGTTTTGATTGTTATATGTTAGTGATTATTTTGGAAGCACACCTTGCTTACTTTCTAAGTAGATATTTTATGGTTTAAGCCTGTTCTTATTTTTTTCCAGCAGATGTCAGTGTTTGCTGTTGATGGATAAAAATGTTAAGAGAAAAACTGATTCTTGTGATAATGTGGAATTCTCTTATTAATCCTTGTGAATATTTGATTGCATTGTTTTACTGTCCTTTGTAGCTTTTAGTCATGGAACATCTGTTGAATTGAAATATATTCTAATGACTTTATTTTTAAGAATTTTGAAGATTAGTGGAATGCATCAATAAATTCAAGTATGGAAGATAAGCTAGAAAAATACAATGTTAGTTTAATGTTTATCATTAATTTACAAGTATATATTCAGTAGGAAAATACGGTAACTTAGGTGATATACCTGTCTAGTAGAGACAAACTTTTTGTGTAAAGGGTGTCAAAAGACAAAATTACAACATAGTTTTATAAAAAAGAAAAACTTTTGACATTAAATTTAACAGTTTACTTGAGCAAAGAAGATTTAGGAATAGTGCAGCCTTCAGAATTAGACGTTCAGAGAGCTTCTGCTTGCATGGCAGGGTGTATTTATAGACAGAAAATAGAAGTAAGATCCAAATACAGCTTATGACAGCTCTGAGTCTTATTTGAACATGGTTGGCAGCCTGTGATTGGCTGATACTCAGCTCTTTGTTACCAAGTATACTCCTAATTTAGGCTTTCAGTTTATGTACTGAGTTTGGTTTTAGTATGTTAAATTGGAACTTAAGGCATGGAGGTAGCCTCAACCATTTAACAGTTTAAAGACCAAACTGACTTTCTTATTCTATAAACTAGAACAAGGGTCCCAATGAGCTGAGCAGAGGAGTTTGGCTATGTCGACAGAAAAGGACTGAATAAAATAGAAACTGAGAACAAGAGAAACAGATTGCTCCTTTCAAAGTTATTTTCCCTGTAGGGTTAAGACAGGGGACTGTCTTATGTTGGCTCATATAAACAAGGCCTCTTAAGATTGGTTGTTGTATAGCTCCTGGCTTTTTTTAAAAACTGGCCTGTTTTAAAGTTAGTTTGGTGACTGATTATGTGACCCCTGACTTGAGTAACTCCATTCTGGTTTGGTCTGATCTACTGGTGTCTAGTACTAAAACAGAGGCCTCCTATAAACTTAATTCATAAGGGCCAGATAGTAAAAGTAGTAGTCTTCTATTATCCACAGGGGATAAGATCCAGTCCCCCAGTAGGTACCTAGAATTGTGGATAGTGAAACCCTACATATATTATGTTTTTTTTTCCTAGACATACATACATATCTATGATAAATTAGGCACAGTAAGAGATTAATAATAATAGTTGATAAAAAGTAAAATAATTAAAATAGTATATTATTGCAATAAAAGTTATGGGAATGTGGTCTCAAAATGTCATTTTCACTTTTTCACTTACAAGAAGCTTCTCTTTCACGTATTCTAATTGTAAGCATCACTATTCTTGCATCTTGGGAACATTTTTAAGTAAAATAACAGTTACTTGTACACAATCACTTGTGATACCTTGTGATATCAAAATAGCTACTCAGTTAATAACACATGGGTAGTGTACACAGTGGCTATGCTGGACAAAAGGCTAATTCACATTCCAGGCATGATGGGAATTTTATCACACTACTAAGAATGGCATGCAATTTAAAACTTACTGTTTCTAGAATTTTTCCACTCAATATTTTTGGAGGGTGCTTGACTGCAGGTAACTGAATCTACAGAAAGTAAATCCTCCTATGGGGAGACTACTGTTTTGTAGGCATTGTCAGTCATTGAATCTCAACAACTCAGCTCTACCCTCATGTTAAAGCAACCTTAAACAAATGTATGATTACACAAATGGTATGCCTCTACTTCATGTCCAAACAGAGAAACAAGGTGCATCCCATTTGTTTACAATAAAAATAAATTAAAAAAAAAAAAACAGTATATAAATAAATGGATGTGCCTGTGTTCCCATAGAACTTTTTATGGAAACACATATCGGGCAGGATTTACTATAGAGCTTTAGCTAGCCTGTTAGATTTACAATATACCTACATTCCTAAGTCTTAGGCTTTTGAATATTTCAGCTGAAGACCAGAGATGCTCAGTGGGGTCTCTTCATTCTGGGTGATCAAGAAATCCAGATTTCTTAGGTGAATTCATATTTTATGCATGACGCCTGGTATCACCATTCAGTTCTGAACCCCACAGCTAACAGCCTCTGCTGTGCCTCAAAGAATCTTGCCTTCAGCCCTTTGCTAAGGAACCAGGGTGAATTGCCATGTAGACAACTCAGGAAAAAAAACAAGAAACAAAATAGTCCCTAGACAGAAAGCTAGAACAATTATGGAAATTACTTAATTTGTTTTCCTCCTTTCAACAGCTGCAGTCTTACATGTCTGTTATTCAGGGTCTAAAAGTAGTTGTCTTCTGTAGTTTTAGCACTGTTTGGTACTTGTTCCTCTGTTAGCTATAAGTGGGAACTATGCCCTTGTTTTTGAACATTTATGATTTTTTTCAACATTGTAATCTAGGCTTAATATTCATTATCATATTTTCACTACTTACATTTTTTTATAAAGTTAATGTAGACATTATAGAAATTAGGCTGATAAGGCCAAAATTTTGATAAAGGGATATGTAGTGGTTATACTACAATATTCAGAAGATATACAGGGTGTATCATGAAAAATAAGTATCCCATTTACCCTTCTACCCCATCTATCAAGTTCATTTATTTTATGTACCTTTTCAGAAGTATTTCATGACTGTTTAGATGGAGATACATGTTGAAAGACACACAAACAAGTAATGTTTTTAAATAACTTTTATTCAAACTAATGAATGGTTCAGATTTTTTCGTTATATTTTATTTTCCTTTCCATTCCTATTTGTAATCTCCTTATTGATATAAGATGGCAACTCTGTAATTTATCACAAATTTGGGAATTAATAGTACAGAACTGATTAGACATATTTCATAAAGTTGGAAATAAAGTAGAAGAAAAATACAGAATTAGGTTTCAAAAGAAATAAAACTATTGTATTAACCATTAATCTTTTGAAATGGTGAAAATATTATGACATTTTAATCTTACTGAGCTCTCTATACAAAGAAGATGATACACATTAAAAAAATTTGTTAAAATATAAGACAGTCTTTGGTGAAGACTATGTTGAAAATAGTCTTTGTATGTTTCTCTCTGCAGTTCATTAATGGTGCTAAGGAAATCTGCTATGCTCTTCGAGCTGAAGGCTATTGGGCTGACTTTATTGACCCATCATCTGGTTTGGCAGTGAGTAATTAATTACATTTTGAATGCCATATTATATGAAGTAAGATGATTTTTATTACAAAATAATTTATAACTATATGCTTGGTAAATATAGATGGTTTTAAACTTTAAAAATCTTACAATTTTACCCAAAGAAATTCTACTGTGAGTGAATTGCTCACAGAGAGACCTCTTAACACTAACAGTTCAGTTTCTTCACAGTTTAATTTTTCATAAAAAATGAAGACAGTTATTAATTTTCACCCTTACTAGCATATGATTTGGTTTATATTGAATTGGTACGTTTAGAGTTTATAAGCTAAAAATTAGAAATTAATATTGTCTGGTCTAATTTCTATAAGGAAGAAATGATTATTTTTAGATGCAAAGAAAATAAAGATATTTTTAAATATCCAGAGAAGTAACTTTTTGGAAATTGATATTCATAAAGTTATGCTATTTCTAATCTCTTTATTGCTGTAAGATGGCAGCTCTATAATTTATATATATATATAAGATGGCAACTCTATAATTTGATATAACTGACCCACAACTGTGGTCTCATTTTAAATTCTGAATATACCTTTCATTTATGAATGGCGACAAAATCATTTTTTGAATCTTAGAATATGTAATGCTGCTTCTCAAAGTCAAAGATGTAATATAGACTAGAAATAGAAAAGTTTGATCTGGGCTTTAAAGCAAAGTTTGATCTGGGCTTCAGTTTTCTTGAAAATGATGAAGGTAAATCAGATGATTCTTGAAGTTTATTTCATCTTTAAAGTTTGTGTAATTGATTCTAAGTAACATGAAATTTGCTTAGATCATTCATTTCACACTTTCATAGTACACAGGTATTAGGGAAGTGGGTGTTAGGACAGTTTAGGTATTGCATATGACCTTTTTATTTCTTGTTTGATTTTGTAACTATTTGGAGTGTTAAAATAAATGTTCATATTTGCATAAAAATTATTACTATAATGTCTTTCTTCCTAATGAAAATATGACTTCATTTTTTATTTCCTCTAGTTTTTTGGACCATATACAAACAGCACTCTTTTTGAAACAGATGAACGCTATCGATATTTAGGATTTACTGTTGATGATCTTGGCTGCTGTAAAGTGATCCGTCATAGTCTCTGGGGTACCCATGTGGTTGTAGGAAGTATCTTCACTAATGCAACACCAGATAGCCATATTATGAAGAAACTAAGTGGAAACTAGCAATAATGTCATTTTATTTGCTGTACTATTTGTATGTAATTGGTTGAACAATATAAACTGTCAAAGACTACAGTTTTGGAAATATACTTATTTCCAGGTATTTATTTCAACATTTATGGATTTACAACACTGGCAAGTGATTTGGGATTTTAAGATCACAAATGTTAATTATTACATTGTCTTTGAATACATGTGGAGCACTTCTACATTGTACAAATATGGTAGTTAACACATGATCAGGGTACGATTGATCTCTTATTATTAATTCTCCCCTTTATTGAAAAAGCCTTAGTTTTAATTATTTTTTCCAAAAATCATATATTTGGTTATGATAGCATGTTCTTCTATTGCAATATTTTAAAATTTTGTTCTTAAAAGATTTTAAAGAAGCTACAATATTAATTTTTCAGTTGTCTTTAATAATACAAATGAGAATTCTACATCCATTGTAGATTTTTTCTAATTTTCTTTTCTCTTTATTTGTTAAACATTCTAGAACCAATCTAAGTATTACTTTGAAACAACATATGGGTAGGAAAAAGAATAAAGATAATACATCTTTACCTTTTATAAAAAGCTTATGAATCTCATTCTTATACACACTGAAAAAAATTCTTAACTCCTGAGTTGAGCCAAATAAATATATTTTATTTTCAGATAAAGCTATGCCTCAGCTGCTGAATCACATTTCTTCAGCTTCATTACTTTACGGGAAGTGCCTTCTTTGTAACAGATCTTGTTTTGCAGCATTATAAACTTTAAAGAAATCATTTTTCATTTGTGAGGCTTTTGCCAATAGAAATAGACAAATACCAGGGGAAAAAACAACTTCTACCAACTGAAGTAATCGAACTTCATTTTTTTCTTCATCTTTTGTTTTTGTAATTAAATTCCTGTTTTTAAAAGGATTACATGGAGATCACCAACTTTTTAATCACAGTTTGATTTAAAACTCTTCACTTAGTTAACATGTAGCTTTAATAACTATTGTCCACAATTGAAACAGTAAAAGCTACAGTTTGTATTCATTATGGGAAAAAAATGTAGTGATTCCCATAACATTTGGAGAACAGTTTATTACAGTGTGTATATATATATATATACACGTAGGTACATGTATATACACATGCCATAAATGCTTGATAAGCTTTCATCTCTGTACCAGCACCCAGGTAAAAACGCCAAATAACAAGTACTCCAGAGGATTATCCTGCTCCCTTTCAGGCATTTTGCTTCTAAAGGGAACCTCTATCCAGATTTCCTATTGCATAAATTGATTTTTATACCTGAATCCATATAATGTGTTTACTTTTGTGTCTGGCTGCTTTTATTCAAACATTTCCTACCTTGCACCATTCTTCAGGCCATGTTTTGAAACTTCAACATTTGTTTTAACCATTCTAAAGTGCCATCTAGTGGTTGAAAATGCTACTTACTCTCTGTAGGCGGCCAGAGCTGTGTACTGTATTGCATGGTGCTGAGACTGCTTTTATCATCTTAACTTTCTAACAGGATGTCCAGAAAAAAGTAGCATGGTAAGCAGTAATTGCCAATAATTTTTTTTTCCCAAGTGTATGGCAGGATTCAGGAAGTAGAACCCAGGGGACTCTTGTTGGTGGTAATAGTAGAAAGTGCTTGATTATTATATACTCTGTAAGAAAAACACCTCAAGGATCAGTTTCATCATGATCACTTGATCAGGACTGTATAACAAAGAATTTGTAAAATTACCCACTTAAACATTAATTCTCTACCTTTTAAAATAAGACAGAGACATTGAAATTGATGTTAAACCTGTCAATGAAAAAAATGGGGGATTGTAAATTTTATTTTTACAGGAACTTGGGAATTTTGGTATCGTAGCTACTTGTTGAAAAGGGGTCTTTCAGATAATCTGATCCACATAGATTTTAAAGGACAGAATTGGAAAACAGAATGTGCATCAGGTCACACATCTAGTGTTAAGACTGTACACCAGAACTGGGCTGTGATTCTATTATTTACATATATTTCCTTTCTATATTTGCTCTTCATGGTTATCAAGAATCTAGTAAGTGTCTGATTAAAAATATCAAAGAGGCAGAATTTAAGCTGAAAGAACTTCAGCGTTAACTAATACTGGCTGCTCTATATTTTTTACTTAGGAATTTATTTCATTGAACTCAGCTTGCTCTGAATTTCTTTGAAAATTTACTGAAACATGTATTTAAAAATTCAATTATAGGATGCTATACTTCAAACAGAAGTTTTCTGGCTTCATGCTTAAAACCACCATGTCTTTCTTGGGATTCCATCACTTACACTTGATCAAAATTCTGCTTGTATTTCCAATTCTGTTCTCTCTCCTCATGACTGGCTCTCTTGTTCCAGAGCATGTTTTGTCCACCTCTGCACTGTGTACATTTTGAGTCAGATAATTCTTAATTGTGGAGGTTGTATAAATTGCAATATGTTTAGCAAAACTGCCTGTAGTTTTCCCACTAGATACCAGTAGCAATGCCTGGTCATGACAAAAATTTCTGCAGACATTTTTGCCACATTTCTATGAGGGGACAAAATATTTTCTTTCTGAAGTCAAGTTTAACCAGATGTTCTGTATTTTATCTGACAACCCTACTCCCTGTTGAGAAACACTGATTGAACATACATTCTAACTCCATGGTCCTCAAGTTTGTATGTTAGGATCAACCAAGAAGCCTTTTGATACTACTGATGATTTGGCCCCACTACCACAGATTGATTCCATTAGATCACTGAGGTTCAGGCATTGATGTTTTTTAAAGGCTTCCCAAGTGCTTCATTATGCAGTCAGGGTTAGAGCCATTAGGGTGCTCTAAAACTCAGTGGATTAAAAAGGCATTAAAGAATAAGAGAAAGATATCAATATGAGTTTAATGATTAAAGAAATATTTTTTAAAATGTTTTTCAGTAGGAGTGTTCTAATCAGGCCCAATTCAATTCAAGAATTTGTTCAAGTCCCACTTCATGAAACCTTTCCTAACTACTCCACCCCTCCTCACCAGTCCTCCCTTATATTAAATAGTACTTTGTTATATACTAGTATACAATAGTTTAAGGTTTTGGTTTGGGTTTCTCTTAAAATTTTGTCTCCCATACCTGGAAATTAGGTATCCAGGTCCCTATTGAAGCACAGCACTGAACATGAAAGAGTAACTTTCATTCTCCCTCTGATTACTAACCTGGGTATTTTGAACTTTCATAGTTTTTTGTCTGCCCTCCCTTCTTTTTGTTAATGGAACATATGTAGGCTGTTACTTCAGTATCCATGGGACTTAAATAAAGCTTTCAGTGTTTGACTTCCAGTTATTATTGAAAATTACTGTAATTACTTAAAAACATGTCGCTGATGTAGAAAGCACATAAATGATTGCTTGACTGATAGCAAAGGTGATGCTGCAGTGCAGTGAGGAAAGGGTGATCTTTTCAAAATATACTTCTGGGTCATTGAATGTACATAGAAGAAAAAAATGAATTTTTACTCTTATCCTGCACCATAGACAAAAGTTACTTCCAAATGGATGACCCAATGTAAATGTGAAAAGTTTAAAGAAATTAGATAAAAAATGAGAACTTTGTGACCTAGAGTAGACAAACTTTTTTTTTTTTAACACAACGAAATGAGGGGAAGATTTTGATGAACTGCATTAAAACTAAGCTTTTAAAACATCAAAAGAAGGTGAAGGCAGGAAACAGTTGGAGATATAAACACATCCATCAACCCAGCAATATATGGTATCCAACCAAAACACTCATGCAATATACATAAAGAAGTCCTAAAATCAGTGTTATGGTTTGAATGAGGTGTCCCCCAAAAGCTCCTCTTAACACAGGAGTATTCACAAGTAAGATGATTAGATTATGAGAGGTGACCTGATCAGTTCATCCTAGTTTGAATGGTTGACTAGGTAGTAACTATAGATGCGGGGCATAACTGGAGGAGTTAGGTCACTTGGAATGTGCCCTGGATGTGGGGGTTGTTCTTCCTGTGTCCCCCTTCTTCCTAACTATACACTGAAAAGCTTTCCTCCAGTGGACCCATCTGCTATGACGTGCTGCCTCTCCTTGGGCCCCAAACAATTCATTTGGTGGTCTATGAACTGAGACCTCTGAAATCATGAGCCCCAAGTAAATTTTTTGTTGTTCTTGGGTATTTTGACACATTGACACAAAAGCTGATTAAAACAATTAGAAAAAAAATATATCCATGTACACATTGACAAAGACAACCCAAATGAAAATTGAATATTGGGTCACTGAATATACGTACAGGAAAAGAATATACATCGGGTATATATACCCAACTGGGTGCTCTACCACATAAATCAGAATGCATTTATATCTACAATATTCCACTGCATGTTCCTGTACAATGGCTAAAATGAAGATACCAAGTGTTGGCAGAGATACAGAGCAACTTTTAGCTATTGTCGAAGGGAGGATAAAAAGGTAAAAACAGTTGAGAAAACTGGTAGTTCTAAATCTTAACATAGGACTTAACAATTCCACTGAGACAGACCCAAGAGAAATGCATATAGAGGTTTCACCAAAAGGCATGGGTATAAATGTCTACAAGCACAGTGAAACACCTGAAGTAGGAAATTACTCAAATGCCCACTGACACTAGAATGATATATCCTGGCATGTTCATAAAATGTAAGGCTACATAATAATGAAAATGTTTTATGGAAACTATGTACAATAATGTGTGAAAGAAGCCAACAGAGTACACATTATACAATCCATTAATGTACATTGCAAAAATGAAACTGCTGCTACAAGTCAGGATGGCACTTACCCTTGGGAGGGGAAAGATTTGGCTCTAGAATGTCCCCCAAAGGCCCGTGTGTTAAAGGCCTGATCACCAACCTGTGGCACTATTGGAAGGTGGTATAACTTTTAGAAGGTGGGCATAGCGGAAGGAAATCAGGTCATTGGAGTGTGTCCTTGAAGGGGAATTGGAATCCTGGTCCATTCTTCACTTCCTGGTTGCCATAGGTAGACAGTTCCTGTGCTACCCACTCCTGCCACTATATGCTGTACCACTGTATGTCCAAAGCAATGGAGACTGGAACCTCTGGAACTAAGCAAAATAAACTTTTCAAACTCCTGTTAAGTTGATTATCTCAGATACTTTTCACCTCAACAGAAAGTTAATTAGCACACCTACTGGCTGGAAAGTAGTACTAACTTTGCTTTCTTAG
Organism: Sciurus carolinensis; assembly: GCF_902686445.1. Taxonomy (NCBI): domain Eukaryota; kingdom Metazoa; phylum Chordata; class Mammalia; order Rodentia; family Sciuridae; genus Sciurus; species Sciurus carolinensis. The sequence goes on along the minus strand of NC_062215.1, from coordinate 101,022,256 downwards.
AACAAAAATAGGCCAAACACAAGGTTGCAGAGCTATAATCTGCTTTGATCTTGTTCTGTATAAAATTGGAAGCTCTAATTGCTTCATTTTTGTGTTATATAGATTATATTTAAGTTACAACATATATATTCTAGTATGAAGAGCGTGTCATTAAATTGTCACTAAAATGGATGCTAATTTAATACAAAAATAGGAATGAATTTTTTAAAAACTGATTTGTACTTATTGCCTATTTTTGTAACTCTACATGCCATTTTGCTACGAAGTGAATTTTTAGTTTTTCAGTAATATAAAACCATCCTTGTCACAGACCTCTTGAGGAAGTACCTGCCAAAAGTTGCAATTTTGTTGCTAGAAGAATGCTTGAGCAAAACTCCTGTCACACAGATGTTTGATAATAGATGCTGTGAAATACATGCTGAGTGACTTAACAATGGTTCAGAACAGTAAATTCAGATTTGCTGGGATTCAGCTGGAGCTTTGTCCTGGTATCCACTGTGATCCAACAACCTGGTATAGAGAGATCTCCAATTAGTTTCAGATTAGTTCAACATGTTTTCTAATCATAGCATTGTTTCATCAGCATAATTGGAACAGTATATTTAATGAAATATGCTCCCTGTCTCCCAAATACTAAATGGTACCTACTTACACTAATAAAATTATTTTTACCTGAAATACAAAATCATCTTACTCTATTTGCTAAATTTGTTGACCCTATGTGAGTGACATTTACTGCCAAACAATAGTTATTTTTAATGATAAGAGAATAGAGGAACTTAAAGGACCAAACAAAAAAATATTTTTAGAGACCAGTACCTAGTGAAGTTACAAAGGGTACAATCTTTGAGTACCCTGGAAAATCAACACATTCAGGGTCAAACAATACCTCAATGGCTTATCAACTTTACAATTTCAAGTTTTCCCTATTTTATCTATCATTTTGTTTTTAAAATGTGACTAGGTTAGATCCTCAATATTAAAATCAACAATACTTTTTATTGTAAACAAATGGGATACATGTTGTTTCTCTGTACATGGCGTAAAGGCATACCATTTGTGTAATCATAAATTTACATAGGGAATGTTGTTTGATTCATTCTGTTATTTTTTACCTTCTCCCCACCTCTCCCACCCCTCTTTTCCCTCTATACAGTCCTTCCTTCCTCCATTCTTGCCCCCCTCCCTAACCCTAACTCTAACCTTAACACTAACCCCTCCCACCCCCCATTATGTGTCATCATCCACTTATTAGCGATATCATTCGTCCTTTGGTTTTTTGAGATTGACTTATCTCACTTAGCATGATATTCTCCAATTTCATCCATTTGCCTGCAAATGCCATAATTTTATCATTCTTTATGGCTGAGTAATATTCCATTTTATATATATACCACATTTTCTTTATCCATTCATCAATTGAAGGACATCTAGGTTGGTTCCACAATCTGACTATTGTGAACTGAGCAGCTATGAACATTGATGTGGCTGTATCTCTGTAATATGCTGATTTTAAGTCCTTTGGGTATAGGCCAAGGAGTGGGATAGCTGGGTCAAATGGTGGTTCCATTCCAAGTTTTCTAAGGAGTCTCCACACTGCTTTCCAGAGTGGCTGCACTAATTTGCAGCCCTACCAGCAATGTATGAGTGTACCTTTCTCCCCACATCCTCGCCAACACCTGTTGTTGCTTGTATTCTTGATAATCGCCATTCTAATTGGGGTGAGATGGAATCTTAGGGTGGTTTTGATTTGCATTTCTCTTATTACTAGAGATGTTGAACATTTTTCCATATGTTTGTTGATTGCTTGTAGATCTTCTTCTGTGAAGTGTCTATTCATTTCCTTAGCCCATTTGTCGATTGGATTATTTGCATTCTTGGTGTAGAATTTTTTGAGTTCTTTATAGATTCTGGAGATTAGTGCTCTATCTGAAGTATGATTGGCAAAGATTTTCTCCCACTCTGTAGGCTCTTTCTTCACATTGCTGATAGTTTCCTTTGCTGAGAGAAAGCTTTTTAGTTTGAATCTATCCCAGTTATTGATTCTTGCTTTTATTTCTTGTGCTATGGGAGTCCTGTTGAGGAAGTCTGGTCCTAAGCCGACATGTTGAAGCTCTGAATCTACTTTTTCTTCTATAAGATGCAAGGTCTCTGGTCTGATTCCGAGGTCCTTAATCCATTTTGAGTTGAGTTTCGTGCATGGTGAGAGATATGGGTTTAGTTTCATTCTGTTGCATATGGATTTCCAATTCTCCCAGCACCATTTGTTGAAGAGGCTATCTTTTCTCCATTGCATATTTTTGGCCCCTTTGTCTAGTATGAGAAAGTTGTATTTATTTGGGTTTGTGTCCGTGTCCTCTATTCTGTACCATTGATCTACCTTTCTATTTTGGTACCAATACCATGCCGTTTTTGTTACTATTGCTTTGTAGTAGAGTTGAAGATGTGGTATTGCGATACCCCCTGCTTCACTCTTTCTGCCAAGGATTGCTTTAGCTATTCTGGTTTTTTTATTCTTCCAGATGAATTTCGTAATTGCTTGCTCTATTTCTGTAAGGTACATCATTGGGATTTTAATTGGAATTGTATTGAATCTGTATAGCACTTTTGGTAGTATGGCCATTTTGACAATATTAATTCTTCCTATCCAAGAACATGGGAGATCTTTCCATCTTCTAAGGTTTTCTTTAATTTCTTTCTTTTGTGTTCTGTAGTTCTCAGTGTAGAGGTCTTTCACCTCTTTTGCGAGATTGATTCCCAAGTATTTTATTTTTTTCGATGCTATTGTGAATGGGGTAGTTTTCCTAATTTCTCTTTCTGAAGATTCATCACTTATGTATAAAAATGCATTAGATTTATGTGCATTGATCTTATATCCTGCTACTTTACTGAATTCACTTATGAGATCTAAAAGTTTTCTGGTGGAATTTCCTGGTTCCTCTAAGTATATAATCATATCATCAGCAAATAGGGATAGTTTGAGTTCTTCTTTTCCTATTCATATCCCTTTAATTTCTTTGGTCTGTCTAATTGCTCTGGCTAGAGTTTCAAGGACGATATTGATAAAATACAGCACCCCTTCATGCTCAAAACACTAGAAAAAATAGGGATAGTGGGAACATTCCTTAACATTGTAAAGGCCATCTATGCTAAGCCCATGGCTAATATCATTCTAAATGGTGAAAAACTGAAAGCATTCCCCCTAAAAACTGGAATAAGGCAGGGATGCCCTCTTTCACAAACACTTCTATTCAACAATACTTTTGAAGAATTTAATTTTACATATTTCTACTTGATCATACAAGGACATGAAGTCCATTTCTCATTTGCTTACAAAGGACGTGGCTTTATTTAGCCTTGTTTAAAGTTACTTTAAATAATACAAACTCCACCTCCAATGTCATATGATCTTAATTGTATTTTTAAGTTTTGTTGCCTCTCAAACCAAGTTAAGTGATTATTAGGGTCAAAAGGAAGACATAGCTCTGGCACTGAGTAAACAAGCTTGGAAAGAGAAAGGGAAACTATGTTTATTGCAGTTATAACTAAGTTACAGTAATAAGATTTGTCCTGTATTAAGCCTGGGTGAGTTAAAATACCTTCTTAGAGTCAAGTGGTCACTCGTGGGAAATAAATTAATTCTCCTGAGACCCTGGAGCATGAATTAGTGACCTGGAAGAGGCAATTAATCTCAAATGAATGAGCACTTGGCTTTGAAATTGCTCTCTATTTATAGTTCCCTTAGAATCAAATTCAGATCAAACCCACAGCGTAGTTTTATGCAGATGAACCAAACTCCACGTTGATTCAAGATAATAATGTCTCCAAGTGGTAAAAAATTATTTTAGCTTATCGAGAAAAACAAACTTTTCCTTTTGTTTTTTTTTTTTTTTTTTTTTTTTTTTTACAAAGAACATACCAAGTTCCTCTGAGAAAATTAGAGGTGAGGCAGAAAAGTGAAGAAGAAGCAAAGTGTTATTTATTGCTCCCAAAACTACTGGTCTACTTCTCAAGTTAATTCTGTTTTAAAGTTTTATTTTCACAGGTGAGTTAATGATTTTGTAAAAGCCTAATAAGATAGTTACTTTTCTAACATATTGTGAAGGATAGCTGAGAAAACAATAAGATTGATTAACTCCATAAATTATATGTAAATATCAATCCCATTACCATTTCCATCATTTAGATAAAAGATCCTCAGGGTTTTAAGTACTTGTTGGTTTCTCCTAACTAGCAGAAGGAGGTGTGGCAAGTCGGGGATTACCTTTAGCTGTTGAACTTAACCACCACATCCCTCCATTTCATAGTGGAAAATAATCTAACAATGAGTGCCCTTTCAATGAATATGTATGTATAGCCATATGTACATATGCACACATACTCCTTGTGAACAAAACTTCTAACAGCAAAGTAGCTATATATACAAATCATGTTACCTGATTTAAATGTTTTATTAAAGTATCAGATATGAATATCTCAAATGGAAAATAACCTCTAATTTTTTTATTAGTTTTATGGTTATACAAAGTAGTTGAGTTCATCCCGAAAAACTCACAAATGGAAATCAACTTCAGTTTATGATTTCCCTTTTTCTCTCCTGTTTTCCCCACCTCGCTTCTCCTTCCTCTACTAGACTTCCTTTGCTCATCTATTCATTTGTATTTGATTGGTTTCTTATGTAATCTTATCCTTCCCTCCTTTTTATTTTATTCTAGCTTCTGCATATGAGAGAAAACATTTGACCTTTGAGTTTCTGAGTTTGGCTAATTTCACTTAGCATGGTATTCTCCATTTCCACCCCTTTACTGGCACTACATTGTATGTGTGTACCACAATTTCTTAATTCATTCCAAGGCATCTGGGTTGATTCCATAATTTATCTATTGTGATTGTACTGCTATAAACTGACTGTGTTGCTGTAGTATGTCGATTTTATATCTTTTGGGAAAATACCAAGGTGTGGAGAGCTGGGTCAAATGGTGGTTCCAACCCTAGTTTTTTGAGGAATCTCCAAACTGCTTTCCAGACTGGTTGTACTAGTCTGCAGTAAGAACCTCTAATTTTGAACTGGGTACTTTTCTAACTTTTTTAATGCTCACTGATGTTTAAAAAGATAGTGTGCAATGAAACCTTTGACCAATAGGTGTCACCATCTAATTACCTAGAAATTCCTCAGATTTGGTGCTTCTAGTTTTGCAAAGACTTAGAGGGTTCTGATTTTGTAAAGTATAACCTACGGTATCTGTTCTGCGTGTCTGAAATCTGAACTATTCTATTTAAAAAGGGAGATTCTTACACATTGCTTATGACTTCTTTGTTTTCTCCTCATGCTATTATACCATTATTATTAGATGTCATTATTTGAGCTGTGAAACTATATTATCTTTAAAATAGAAAATGTATTTCCCATGCAGTAACTGATTGTCCAACAGTTACATGTCATTTTTTTTTCATTTTTTAAATTGCAAAATCCTGGGGAAGACTGTCACAGTGCAACCTAGTATCTTGAAACGTAGAAGAAATATGGAGAGAAAGACTCCTAGCTACTAATATGTGAGGCAAGAGGCAGCATAAAACCTAGAGTGAGGTCATATTTTTCTTCACCAGCAAGGCAGTCAGAAATCCTAGTCAGAAAGCACTGTGTTTAGTTAAAAGATCTAATATGGTCTCATTTAGTTTCCAGTTGTCAATCAATTATTTAGTGCTTCCTATCCCCCCCCCCCCAAAAAAAAACCCATGTCTCTGAAATCTGAAAGCAAACAGTTAATAAGGGTAAGCTATGGAGCTTTATAAGGGTTTGTAATCTATTGTGGTTTCACAGAATCATTAAAAATATGTAATATGTAAACTATAGAAAAATGCATCAAAAAATGAACCAGTTAAATTTTTTCATGTTACCATGCAGCATTTAGAACAGGACATGGCAAAATTCAAAGTGGCTTCTGAATCATAAAGGAAAATTTTAAATGTTATTATTTTAATATTAAATTTTATTCTGATTTGAAAAATAAGCTTCAGGATAATAGACACAATTATTGAATTTTAAGGTCAAGGTAAATAAGCAACAGAATTTTATACAATTTTTAGCTTTGTAGGCAAGAAAGAAAAAGGCATTAAACTGTTGCTGCTTTTTGGATCTTAGAAATCATCTAGTCATCCCCTTTAGTTTTGGATGAAAAAATTTGAGGTACTTTAAGTGATCTGCCCAAGGTTGCATTGGAATCCAGGTTTCCTGGATCTTTGTGAACTACTTCTCTTTTAATTGGCAATTTCTAATAATTCAGTGAGGTGGTTTTGAAATTAATGTTTTATTCTCTACTAAAAAGAATTTTCAAGTACAGCGTGTGCTTTTATAATATCATCGATTTGCACTATATGATCACATATTTGTAATGCAATCTTAATTAGGAAACTTCCCCACTCTGAAAGGGAAACTCCCAGTACCCCTGCAGCTCTGCTTCATTCAGCACATCAATGTGACACAAATGGCAAGAAGTTCTGTCTGATGGTGGAATAAGGACTAATAGAGAAAGAAAGGTCAATACCTTTGATATGATAAAATATCTGATGTGCTCAGTAATATTTAGATTTTTATAGTTACGTATTTATGGCTTTAAGAAAGTGCCTTTGTTATTGAAATTACTTCAGAAAGAGTAATGTTACAGATCTGAAACTCCAGTTTTTTCCATTTATTTTTTTTCTTTTTTTGGCTCATGCAAGATTTCTCAGGAATGCAACTATCACATTATGCCAGTATAAAACCATTGAGATTATGGGGCTATTAATTTGATTTTGAGGAACTATTTCAAGCCTTCTGTTGTTCACAGTGCAATCTATTTACTAATACAGGTAAAAGCCAAAAGGCTAGTTATTTCAATCATTGCTTGCTGTGCTATGTTTTGAATATATGTGTCCCTCCAAAATTAATACTTGAGAACTTAACCCCCAGGCAATAGTATTAAGAGGCAGAACATTTGAGGAAGTGATGGCTTTAATTCTATAAAAGAGACTTCAGAGAGCTGCCTTCAATTTCTTCTCTCCCTTCTGCCAAGTGAGGACATATTCTCCCCACTTCCAGCAATCCAGAGACTGTCATTTTCACAGATGGGAAAACGAGCAGAAGAGGTTAGGTGACATGGTCAGCGTCATACAGGTAATGAGAGGCAGAGCCAGGATTAGAACACAAGGAACTGGGCCCACAGTCTAAGGTAATGCTTCTCCTGGTGCCAGAAGTACACAGCCTTCTTCAGTTTATATGTATTGAAGCTGAGGAGGAATATGAGTGTGGGAATACAGAGCAGGTAGTTAGGGATGGGAATCTAGAATTCAGAGGAATAGTCAAGATCAGGGTCTAGAATTGAATGGCACACAAACCTCACTCAGTTAACTTAAATATTTAAAATACTTCATTACTGAATTTGAGGTTCAAATTTAACCTATTGATTTTCCACAGCCCCAAGAGGAAGTATAAGGGAGCAGCAATCAAAACAATAAAGATTTTCAGACTCCTTGAAAAGAGTGTTGAGGCACTGTCACCAAACCTCTCATAGTTGCATTCTGCTTATCTTTTGCTTTCTCATGTACTCTAATAATTTGCTTGTGTGCAGTATTGATTTCCATCTGGTTCTGGGAAATCAGGAAGCTTACGGTATTTTCATGCTTGTTAAAGTTCCAGCCTCTACCAAGTGTTTTAGGATTCTAAAATTCTCAATATTGCAACATGCCTTTGAAATATTATGATGAGTTCAGATATTCATACACACCACAGGAAATCAAAGCACTAAATAGCATTGTCAATTAAGAGAATGAGCTTTGGAGAAATGACTGGGTTTAGATCTGAACTCTGACATTTCTAAGTTTTCTGTGGGCATGTTATTTTCTGCCTCTAATGACACTCCTCATGGGAAGGTTTAAGATTTAGGAGGAATGACATATGCATTCATTTCTTACTGATTCCTATGGAAGAAGTTAGTAAATCTTGGATTTGTTATCTCCTCTCTGAATGTGTCAAATTTTGTGAACCTCTAAACAGGCTAAAATTACCAAAAAATGCATTTCCCTAAATTATATTACAAATATCTTCAAGAGATGTGTTTGGCAGAACACTTTAATATTTAATTAACCACAACCTTGGAGAAGGAAAATATAATACCAGCATAAACAATTCATCACATCCAAAACAAATACAAGGTGAACTCCTACTAGGTGTTTATACATAAGTTGTGTGTTGAGCAAGGTAATCATGGAATTCACTGCTTTAGATTTAATCAGCCACTACATCCAGAGATAATCACTGGATAGTTTTGACTGGCATTTTAAATGGTTTCCCTTTGGTAAGGAGGGCAATTACTTCAAAACTCAACACAGGAACACTGGATTGAACAGAATTCTACCTCAGAACTTTAAAAATGTACATATATACATCATGAGAGAAATATAGCTTTTAAAAGTACCAGTCTTTATGGTGACAGATCTTATATGTTCATATAGCCAAGTTTTAAAAAGTTCTACCTAGTGCAAAATGGTTCACTCTCTGGAGACTTTTCTAGGTCTTTGTAAAGGTCGAACTGGTGTTCATGTCTATTATGATGACTCTATTTGTAAATCAGTAGGAGATTCCAAATTAAAAATTTTTTGCACACACATCATCTGTTGAAATTTACATAAATATCTCATTTAATATTCACAAAAACAGTATGGGGTAGGTTATGATATCTCCCACTCCTGAGGAGGAAATTGAAACTCAGAAGAAATAAGAAAATTACTGAAGGTCATAAGACTTTTAAGTGACAAACTAGAAATACAAACTCAAGTGTTTTTTGATCTGAAAACCTTTGTCTTTCAGACCATTGTGCCTCATGAAACCATTGATCAAGCTTCTCACTTGAGGAAACAGCTTTTAGACATTTTATTGGAGGAAGGCACTGTTGATTATAGGGATGTGATTTAAACACGATTTAAACTGATTTTGATACATGATTTTTTTTAGGTTCCTGGAAGGCATTAAGTAAGACTCAATAGTAAAGTGTTTATGTGGCAGGTGGCTCAGAGTATGTTCTGCTGCTTTTGGAATCTGAAAGTTCAAGAAGGATTCGGATCCTGATTTTAGAAAACCAGCACTATTTTTAGACTGATTAGTAAAATTTAGATAAAATTCTAGGCTGGAGGTGTAGCTCAGTGGTGGAGCACTTGTCTAGCATATGCATAAGAACTGGACCCAGCACCCCAAAAATAAATAATAAAATAAATTCTTAATTTTCCAATCCTTAACATGACTCATGAATAATGTGGAAATCATCACTGGCTGAAGATCAAGAGTATTGTAAATAGCTTAATCTGAATTTTACCATTTGTATAGTAATCATATAAATGAATTAGAAACATACTAAAAGAAGTTTTAGTAGGAAAAATAGCAGCGAGTACCCTCAATTAAAAAGATTACAGACATTTGTGTGCATATGTTTAAATGTGCAAATATACAGAGATTTGTTTTATTCATGACATTATTCTACCCTATTACTTATTACAAATTATTTAATATTTTTCTAGTACCAAGAATACAGTGATTTTATTTTTACTGCTATAATTTTGTCTAGGTATCTTTGGCACATCTTAGTACCAAACTGGAAATATAAAATTTGAAAGCAGCAGCCCTCTTGTTTTAAATTAGATATTCCTTGCTATTAAACATTCTTTAATATGGAAGACCTCTTTTCAGAATAATATTTTTAAATGTATAAAATATATGTTATTACTACAATTATTTTGAAATACATTTATCAAAATATTTTTAAAATTTTTGACATGTGTTTTTATTAATGCATTAAACCATAAGATCAGCAGCAGTCTAATAGCTACTATAGTTTTGAATTAGTGATGAGGATAAATGGTCTTCTGAGATATCTGTAACATCTAAATGTGATAGCAACAGATTAGTGTTTTCCGTTGGTAACAAGTCAAAGGAACCATTAATAACCCTGGACTTGTCTGTGTTCTTAATGAAAAGAAATACTAAATTTCAGTTGAATGTTAGTGAAAATAAAGATGCAATTTTTTTCCCAAATTTATCCTACACATGGACTCCCTGGGGACAATGGACCCCACATTAAGAAAACCTGTGCCTAATCTGTTTTTCTAAAAGCTTATATCAGCAATGGCTACTTTATTGCATGCTTAGGGCTTCTATTATGATAGTCCTTATAATATTTGAGGTAGTATGAACTACTATGACAAATAAAGTTGGTATACACGATATCCCCAGTCATCAACCACTAAAGCAGGCAGCTCTCCCGTAATCCAGGGACCCAGACTCCTTCTGTCTGTGGCTCCACCAGCTCCCAGGGTCTTGCTGTTGTCTGTGTCCCACGGATGGAGGGGTAAAGACTGGATGAAGGAAGCACTTCAGCCTCTCAAAGACTTGGGCCTACAGGTAGCACATATCACCACCACCCCCACACACGCACACACACTTCTTTGGAAAGAATTAGTTATGTGGCTTCATTTGGGGACTCCTTCATAGCAACAACTCCATATAATGCCACCAGCAACACAAGATTTCGATGGACCATTAGCTGTCTCTACCACAAGCATGTTGGTAGAAAGTTTTCCAAATATTTACCATCCCTCACATTCCTGAAGTGAATCCTACTTGTTTTTGGCAGATGGTTGTCTTTCTAAATTGTCAAGCTAGGAGTGGGGATAAAGCACCTAGTATTAGCCTTTGCCCTGCAAATGGAGCACCTGAGCTGCAAACCCAGCTGTCATCTTTGAAGTGCCCTTCTCTTTCACTCCTCCGAGCTGATCTGTCAGTGCTGCTCCCTATTTACTTTACATCCTAAATACTACTTAAATCAGGACTGCCCTGGCAACTGCCTTACTTCAGATCCTCATAAATCCTCTCCTGGGCCACTTGTGTAATAGCCTGCTGGCAGCTCTCCACCTTCAGTGTTGTCCTCCCTCCTGAGGCCATTTCTCCACCACCATTCGAACTTTAAAACTTTGCACCTCCATGAGTGAAAAAATTGAACACCTTCATGCATGCACCCATATATTTATAAGCTGTGTTTAATTACCTCTCACTCTTTTATATGTGTATCATAAAATATTTATAAAAATTAAAGCATTTTAAATGGAGAGATTAAAATAGAAATAGAAATGCATTGTTCTAAAATGAGCTTCCTCGTCCTGTGGCTCACTCTGGGTACTGAGGTAGGGGATGCTACTAGTATTGGAGCCCTCTCACAAGAACTCCAGCTTACCTGATCACCCGAGAAGCTGGGAAGTGGGTGTCTGTCTGGAAGGGGTGTGGGAGAAAGGAGAAACTGCAAGCACTTCCGTTTGAAGTGGAAAAGCTGGAGTTCGCAGGGACTTTTGAGAAGCGACAGGGGAGCGCAGTGAAGTGACAGCTGCTGCAGGAATCTCGGGCAAGTGCTTTGGGAACAACCCCTGGGACCTCCATGACTTTCTGAGTACAATGGTTTTTGCTTCACGTCAGCCTCCTCGGTCTCACCAAGTCCTTCTCGTGACAAATGCTAATGCATAACTCACTGGGAAGGCAGTTCTGGAAATGCATTTCCCACACTCAGAAGGTATAGAGCTTAGGGCATCGGCTGACAATAACCAGTCCCACATAACGTACCTGAGAGCACAGCCACTTCAGACTGACCACTAATAGTCTGTTCAGGATTCAGAACAGTTTTCCTCAAAATGCACCTGACTTCGTCTTACTTATAACCTTGGCCTAGCTTCTTTTAGCCTCCAGTGGCGGCCGATCCTTCCAGCCTTGAACACTTTGGTTCATATACTCAATTAGAAGCGTAAACAAGTAAAACACGGTTCTTTTATTAGGCTGTGGTTGAACAGTGGGAGTGATGAAAGCCTCTCCTGTTCCATCGTAGTCCTGCATGGTCCCCTCCTAGCAGGGAATCTTCCAGAACTCCACAGGGCCTGTTGAGTCGACGTTTAGAATGTCCAAAGTAATTAGCTCAGCATTGGAGGCCCCTCTGCACCTGCCTCCTGCCTACCTTTTCCGTTTCATCTGCGAACAGCCTTCAGGCCACCCTGCGTGCTGGTGTTCCCGATGTAATTACTCTTACCTCAAAGATTTTCCATGGCACACCTGCTCTCCTTTTTTGGAATGCTCTGACCTCATCCAGACGATTTTTCCAAACGTCACTTCCTCCAGATAATTTTTCCTAGTCCTGACCATTCCCCTCCTATGAGAACAGCGCTTGATCCAAAACAGGCTTCCACAAGCGCTGATTCCATGAACTGCGGAGGCAGGAAAATATATAGTATCTGTTATCCACTCCTGTCTCTCAATTCTACAGGCCCTTAGGGGGAAAAAAATGCATATAGTATACAGTTTCACTTTAGATATTACTTTAACAGTGTATTGTTTTGTGTCTCAATGTGTATATAATTTTCCCAAAACTGAGTGTTTCTGAAATTTCTCAATGAAAGTAAGCTATTTTGTTTTCGTTGGATAAAAATGGAGATTATTTCAAAACATGGCAAAAGAAGCATTTCTGGAATCTAGTGTTCACAGATTCAATCTGCAGCACTCAGAACTCTCTACTAACTGTCCTGTTCTCTCCCTTCAACTTTGTCATCTACAGGTTTCCTATACAAAGGCTGGACAGTCTTACCATATTCACAAATGTTAGGTTTCATCTGCAAACTGCTTCTCCTGCTATTTCATCCCGTGGACAATCCTGTCCTCCTTTTCTGCATTTCCTGCTCATGTTCTTTCCAACAAGAAAGACCCAGTTCATAAACCACCACTACTAAACCGTCCATATTGATCTCTTCTGCCCTGAACTTTATTACCAACATTTGACTGCATCATTTAATTTAGCAATCAATTCCACTTTTCCTTGCCTTACTATGTAGGTCTTTAAAGCATCTTGGTTTCTCTATTCCTCAAAAGTCATGAGTCCTGAATTATCAAAGATGTAGCACTTTATATTTATTCACACCACTTTAATGAGCCCACTGGGATGTATATAACAGGTGTTCATGAACACCTATTTTAAGGTTGTGTGTCTCTGAGCATGTCCAAGACCCTAGAAAAATTTTCAGTTTTGTTTTGATTGATGGAGTCAGTCATTCATCAACAAAAAATAGATTTTAAAAATCTATCTGCATGAATAAATGAACATTACTTGAAATAATGTACATCATACAAGAAACCAAGATTTGAGTAACAAACATAAAAACAGAATTGTAGTGGGTCAATACCCATTCACAGCCATCTTCTGGGTAACATGCTGGAAGAACACTGTGTTGAAAGAACCCATAGGTTTCAGTTCTGGATACTTCCCAGGTCTTTGGGGGGGAAATTGTGTGACCACATTGATCTTGAGTTTGTACATTTCTAAAAGAATGTCTTAGAATGAGTCATTTTTGTCTTCTGTTTCAGTCAAAAGGGAAAATAAAAAATCATTTACTTCACATTTGGGGGAAGGCATGGGTGTAAGAAAAATATAGTAACTACACGAGGGACTGATAGAAGTCTTTCTCCCTTCTGTAGTAGACATATAATAGCCCCACCAAAGCACCCACACCCAGAAATTGTGAACATCTTATGTTACATGACAAGGGGGATTTATGGTTGCAAAAGGAAGTAGGGGCTGGGCCCAATGATGCCTGCCTGTAACCCCAGGTCGGGTCTCTTCTCATGCTATTTCATCTCTTGGATTTAGATGTGATATCCCCCAAAAGCTCACATGAGAGACAATGCAAGAAGGTTTGGAGGAGAAATGATTGGGTTTTAGCCTTAACCTAATCCATGAATTAATCCTTGCTGGATTAATTGAGTGGTAACTGGAGGCAGGTGGGGTGTGGCTGGAGGAAGTGGTTCATTGGGGGTGTGGCTAGGGAGTATATATTTTGTATCTGGAGAGGGGAGTCTCTCTTTCTGCTTTGTGATCATCATGTGAGCTGCTTTCCTTTGTCACACTCTTCCACCATGATGTTCAGCCTTACACTGAGCCCAGAGTAATAGAGCAGACCGTCTATGGACTAAGATCTCTGAAACTGTGAGTCCTCAAACTTTTCCTCCTCTACAATTGTTCTGGTTGGGTCTTTTAGTGGCAACAGCGGAAAAAGCTGACTAAAACATTGAGGCAAGAGGATTAAGCGTTCAAAGTCAGCCTCAGGAACTTAGCAAGGTCCTAAGCAACTCAGCAAGACCTTGTCTCTAAATAAAAAATAATATAAAAAGGGCTGGGACGTTAGGGTTGTGGCTCAGTGGTAGAGCACTTGACTAGCACATGTGAGGCACTGGGTTTGATCCTGAACATCACATAAAAATGAATAAATAAAGGTATTATGTCCATCTACAAGTAAAAAAAAAAAAAGATCTGGGGATGTGGCTCAATGGTTAAATGTCCCTGAGTTCAGTCCCTGGTTTAAATAAATAAATAAATAAATAAATAGATGGAATTAGGGTTGCTAACCAACTGACTGAAACTGAGGAGATCATTCAGGTAGGCCCCTTAAGTCCTAAGGGGCCTTATATATGGAAGGGGGCAGAAGAGTTGGGTCAGATGATGCAGGACCAAAAGGACTCACTCTCCCTTTGTTGCCCCTGAATCTGGAAGGGGCCATGCACCAGGAGTGCAGTCAGCCTTCAGAAAATGGAAAAGGCAGGGAAGGGGTGATTTCCAAAGCCTCCAAAAGGAACCCGCCCTGCCAACTCGACTCCTCAGGATTTGCCCAAGAATACCCATTTTGGACTTCTGACCTCTAGCCTGAAAAATAATAAATTTGGTTGTTTCAAGCCATCAGGTGTGCCATAATTTGTTACATCAGCAATAGGAAATGAACATACCTCCCACTCAACAAAAAGCGATTAAGAAAAAAAAACTAAAAACTTTCTAGTGAAGTAACGTGTGAAGAAAATAAATCAGCACAGCATGTATGAACTAGCAGCAGTCACTTTAGGGACTGTGAAATCTTCATTTATTAAAAAGAAAGTAGAATAATTCAGCCACTTATATACTTTATGAAGCATTCACTTTCATCTTCCTGGTCTCAGAAGATGTATCTGTTTGAGCATAATAAATAGTACAGAACAGCATAAGCAACATGTTTTTTTATTGTCTGGCAGTTTAAAAAATTATTCCTACAAATAAGCCAGCCTGGCTATAGAGACAAGTGACTTCAGGGACTTAGAAAATAATTAAATTAAAGAGAGTGTTTATGTTTATGTTTATGTTTATGTTACTTCCTTCATTTTAGAGATAAGTGATTGAACTCCAGAGGTAAAGAGACTTGTCCAAAGTTACTTGAACTTTAGGAGCAGAATGAAAAGTAAAATATAATTCCTGGCTGGGATTCCAGGCCAAGGTCACTGCCAGATGGTGAAAAGGGGGAGAATGAGAGGAGATGAGAACCTAAAGAGTAGAGGAACTATGACTCATGGGAGTTTGGGTTTAATCTAAGTGCGATAGGAAGCCATAAACATGGTGTACAAATTTAAATGCGTAAGTTTAATATAAATGTAATAATATGAACATATTAATTTAATCTTGTAGAGATAAAAAGAATGCAAGTAAAGAGACCAGTTGCAAGGATATTACAGTAATTGAAGTGAGAGGTGATGGCAGCTTGAACAAGGGTGGTAGACAAGGTGATAAAGGAAGATGGACATTAGGTTCCAAACTACCCTGGACTTGCCAACAGTAGGACTTGTTGATGGTCTGGAAGTGTGGGTCAGGAAAATAGAGGAATCAAATAGTATACCCAGATTATGGCTTCATGGTGCCATATACTGAAATGGGCAAAAGGAAGAAGGCAAAAACAGGAGTTCAGCAAAACCTTATACATTCAAAACATCATTAATACACTGTTTCCTGATTCAGTGATGTTGGATAAGAGGAGCTGGAAGGCATCTATGAGGGAAGGCAGGATAGGATTTACCAAGAGACAAGTACTAATAAAGTGCTACAGAGTCATCAGTGAGACTGTTTCTTACTGGATTAGGAGAAGAGAGGTACAATAGAGCAAATGTTATTTAAAATGGGTCATTTGAGAGAGAGATAGATATGACATTCCAGATAGAGGAGACTATGCTCAAAAGCAAGATAAAGGGGAAGATCAGGACATGCCCAAAGAACTGATGCAGCTTGTTTTTGGTCAATTCATTCAGTCATTCATTCAAAATGCATTTATTGAACACTTTGTACACACCAGAAACTAATGAGGATTCAAAAATGCTGAAGCCAGAGTCCTGTCCCTCAGGAGCTTTGCTGACAGTGATATTGAATGAGTTCAATGAACATACAGGAAAGAGGTGAAAAAGCAAATAACACATTCATACATTGGTCATTAATTCACCAGGTTTTATTGCATCATTCTAGAACTTGCACATTCTTCTAAGACTTTTATACTCTAATACAGGTGGATGTGCTTATGGAAGTACTAGCTTATGGAAGTACTAGCAAAAGGTTAGTAAAGCTTAACTGCTTTTACTTGGGGATGTGATTGTGATTATTCAAAAAAGGTTCTATAAATAGGTCAAATATTATAGTAGAATAGTTGGAGTTAAGACCAAAATATTAGACAATAACCTAATATGGAGGGTCAATAATGCTAATCCAAGGAGTTAATTCATTAGGCACTGGGAAGTCAGTGAGGGACTTTTGACCACTTGAGTGAAAGAATTAGAGCTAAAATTTAGTTGTTATTAATTTGATGTGGGCAGAGTTAAAAGAAACAGAAATTGGAAGAAGAAAGAGAAGTTTTGGAGACTTTCAGTTGCCCAGAGGAAAAGTAGTGAAGCCATGATTTAAGGAGGGGACAGTAGAGGTGGAGGCAGAGGCAAACTCAAGGGCCATTGAAGAGACTGAATAAATGAGGTGGGGTAGAAAAGTAGCCATTACTTCATTTCTACATTCAAGCATGACTACAATTTCAACAGCGAGAGATATTATCAGTGAAGATGTATAGAAATTGAAAGCCTCATAGATGTAGGAATATAAAATGAAGTATCCATTTCCATCATTTATGAAACATTTAGATAGAAAATTGTTTGGCAATATTTTAGTCAGCTTTGCATCAACATTATCAAAATATCTAAAAGAATAATTTAGAAGAGGAAAATTTTATTTGGTGCTCAGTTTGAGAGGTTCAGTCTGTGGTTGACTGACTCCATAACTCTAGACCCAAGGAGATGCAGGACATCATGGCAGAAGGGTGTGGCAGAGGAACACAGCTCAGGATGTGTCAACCAGGAAGTAGAGAGCTCGCTCACCAGGGACACACTTCCCCAGTGACCTACTTCCTTCAGCCATATCCTGCCAGCCTGTAGTTATTGCCCAATTAATTCACATCAGTTGATGAATTCACAGATCATGTTATACTCTCATAATCTAATCATTTCACCTCTGAAAATTCTTGCATTGTTTCACGTGTGAGCTTTTAGGGGACTCCTCATATCTAAATCACAATAGGTGGTTTCTCAAAAATTTAAACACAGTTATTATAAGACCCAGCAATTCCATTCTTGGAGGTACTCAAGAGGGAATTAAAAATGTATGCTCTCACAAAAACCCATATATGAGTATTTATAGTAGCACCATTCCCAAATACCTCAAAGAGGAAACAGTACAAGTGTCCATCAACTGATTATTGGATTTTTAAAAAATGTGCTATACCCATGCAACAAGTTCTAAAAATGAAGGAAGTACTAATTCATGCTACATGAACTTCTTTTTTATTTATTTATTTATTATGTGCAAGAAGTCCAACACCAAAAGTTGCATATTATGTAATTCTATTATCTATAATAGGTAAATCCATAGAGACCAAAAGTAGATTAATGGCTTCCAGAGGTTTTGGGAAGAGAAGATAGGGAATAACTGCTAATGGGCCTGTGGTTTCCTTTGGGGGTGATTAAATGTAAAATTAGATAGTGGTGCTAGTTACACAACTCTGAATATAGCAAACACATCTGAATTGTTGACTAAAAAAGAGTATATTTTATGGGCTATAGATTATATCTCAATGAAGACATTACTTTTAAAAGCAAGTGACTTTGAGACTACTTGGAATATTACCAGAATCTAGTTAACAACAAGGAGGAACAGATTGAGGTGAAGGTGAGTTGGGGCATACTAAAATGAAGACATTTATGAAACATTTAGATAGAATTATCTGTTACTGGGAATGTTCATCTGAAGCTTTAAGAGAGGTAAATTTGAGTATTGTCTATCAGAAGGCATTAGAAACCATGGGTGTGGATAAAATTCAGTGAGAAAGTGAAAAGAGGACAAGTCAAGATGAAACCTTGAGAAATGTTAAAAGAAGGCATCAAAGGAAAGAACGAGTACCAGAAAGAAAAGCTATTTGAAGAAAGCCCTGGAAAGTATGAAGAACTGAAATCTAAGGTTAGCATGGCAGTACCCAGAGGTAAGTCAGGAAGAGATGAGCCAGGATGAGTCACCACAGATTAGTTCACAAACATGGAAGGAAGGGTTAAGGATGCTTAGTCCATACCAGAAGGACAATGGGAAGCTATTAAACAGGGAGAGTCATAAAAAGATTTGCATTTTTAAATGATCACTTTAGCTATACAGTGGAAACTGACTTGGATGAGTTAAACCAAAATAATCCTGGTAAGAGATATTAACTTGGACTAGGATGGTGATAGTGTAGTTGGAGAGATTGAAGAAGGATTTCAAAGATTGGTGAGGACTGAATATGGATGGTGGAGGAGAGGGTTATACTTCATTTTCTACCTTACTTTCAAATGGATACTGGGACTTTTGAATGGGTTAGATAATGAAGCCACGGTTGGGGAAGGGTTGGAGGGTGATGACTGTAAGATCGAAACAGAGTTGTTGAGAACAGAGTTGTACATAAAGACTGCTGCCCAGCCTAGAGAGCTGATGGTGATGATGTAGAAGTTGTCATCGTTCAGTTGACCACTGAAGTCATGGAATGAATGAGATTGATTAGGGAAGAGACAACAGAGTGAGAAGTAAACAAGACCCATGTAGGACTGCAAAATTAATGATCACAAGGAACATGCAGAATACCAAAATGTGACTGTCATGTTGAGGAGAGTGAACCCTGAAAGAGAGAGGAAGAGTCGGTCAGACCAATAAAAGGAACATCAGCACAATCTGGTGTCATGGAAACCAAGAAAATAGTGTAAGAGAAAAGGAGCAAGCAGCAGGGATGCATGGTTTGGTCAATGTTGAGAAATTAATAGGGATAAAGACTGAAAATGACAGTTGTGAAAATTCTGTATAACTGCATGGTATTACCATAAATAGATTGAATTACAAAACTTAGATCTGGACACAAACTTTTCATGAGGAGGTGTGAACAGTGATGATTTTTTGCCAAATGTGGTTTGTGGATGTAAAAAGCATCCTTTGGTGATGACTGGGAACTGAAACTTGGTAGCTTTCCAAGAAGCTTCAGAATGAAGCTGTGATTCAGCCACCTGCAGGGTGTTCCAGAGATGAAATTTACAAACCCACAGTCCCCTGGCTCCTCCCTCCCACAACCTCTACCCATAGAAGGCCAGGAATGTAGAAATGAGCTGGGAATTCCTATAATTTCTAGTAATTTCTAAAAACAGAGAAGGTTAAGCCAAATTTGGCCCACCAATTCTTTGGTTAGCATAAAAATGTATGCATTTTTAAAATAATAATCCACCTTTCCCTCTCTCACATACCCCATTTCCACCTCTAGCAACCTAAAACTTCATGCTCTGGTTCCTCTTTGCTAAAGATAGATTTGAGGGGTTATCAATTAGAAGTGTAACAATGTAAATTATAGCAGCAACCAAACATTTTTTGCAAAATTGTCATAATCCAATAATGACTTCAGTGTTGATGGTTATCAGTGAGGTAGTATGGTGATTTTCTGTTATTTAAGGTAATTCCATCCAAGCAGAACATAAACATTATGAAAATTTATATTTTCAGCTAGATCTATTTTATATGCATTTGAAAGCTAGCTGTATTTAATCACTTTTTATTACATAAACTAATGATGTGGATAATGTTGTTGACTTTTTATTCACTTCTTAATGGGTAGTTTCAGAGCTAAAAGGCATAAGTGTCCTCCTACAGTGCTGCTAAATGATATGATCAAAGTCATATAGGAAGATGACAAATCATTCAACAAGAACCTCAACCCTAAGTTACAGGGAAGATAAAATGGAACTGAGAGGTATTTATAGGACCTCTTGCAATTGCTCAAGAAATATTAAAGTTATCTTTCTGTTTCATTGCTTATAACTTAAAAATATACTATGGGTAAAAGCTAGGCTGCATTATAAACTTCTTTTTCCAAGTGTAATTAGCAAAGTTTGACTCTCTGAGTGTGTGTTCTTGCTAATTAATGGTCCAGCAGTGAGCCCTTTGGGAGGCCTAGCTTGGTAGCAACGTTCAGGATCATACAATCCCTCCACTTCTTTTTCTCTTTTTCTCCTCTTCTTTTCTCTGCTGCCTATTTTCAAGATATGTCATCCCTTGTTAGTACGTTCACTTGGCAAGGGAGCAGAGAAAGGAGCCGAAACTTAATTCTGTTCATTTTCCCTCTTGCTAGCAGCAATGGAAGAAGATTTATTACAGGAAGAAGTTGAAAGTATTGGCTGAAATGAAGTTCAGGGAATATAGCATATTTCAATTACTTGTGCTCTCACTCTGTTCTTCAGCCAAATAATCCCATCCTGGGCATGCAGTCAGTTGTTCAAGTCTAATTATCTCCAGTGGGGGGTATCCACACATACTGCTTCCCTTTTCTTTGCTGCTCTGTCTCCCCAACTTTGCCAGCAGTCCTGTGCATTACTAACTCTACCTGAGATGGGAGCACAGGGGAAGTCGAGCTTCCCATCAGGTCTGCAGCACTCTAGAAAAAACTGAGAAGTTACTGCATCCCACTGTCCTTGCATGTCCTCACATGTGTCCTTGTTAGGGAATCTTGTTAAAATGCAGATTCTGCCAGTAGGCCTGGAGTGGTCCTGAGATTCTGCACTTACAGTGAGCTCCCATGTGATGTTATTGTACTGATACACCAGGTTGGAGCAGAATAAGTTTGGAAAAACCTGTTGAGGACATTGATAAGCCATAGATAAGAGCTAATTTTACGTTTTTATGACATTCAGAGTATAGGTAATACAACAAAGATCCTCCAGGGCACTTTATTCAAACACAGAAAGATGTACATTGTGTTATACCTCAGAGAGTTTCAAACGAGTTTTGTTAAAAGCAGAATTCCAGGGCCCGGGGATGTAGTTCAGCAATTGAGCACTTGCCTAACATACACAGGTCATGGGTTCAATTCCCAGTACTGCAAAAAATAAATAAAAAATAGAATTCCTTTCTCAAAAGAAATATTTTACAAAAATTCAATATATAAAAAAGAAAAGTGGACTTATGAAGGGAAGATCCTCTAATCTTTACCCATTTGACCTCTCTCTCATCTTTCCACATCCTGAAGTTCTCAGTAACTTTTCCAAGGGGCAAAGGTAAACAACAACAACACATGGTTTATGCCTCCTGGTCAATGCTACACGGTAATATGCATTCGTTCGGCACATATTTATTGAGCACCTACTGTCTACCAAGAGCACAGGAAAACTTATATTCTAGAAGAATGGACAATAGTAAATAATATACAGAATGAATAAATAAATTACATAATACCTTAGAAGGAAAAAGAAAACTAGAAGAAAATGGAGACAGCTGGGCACGGTGATACATGCCTGTAATCCCAGCAAATTGGGAGGCTGAGGCAGGAGAATCATAAGTTCAAATCCAGCCTCAGCAACTTAGTGAGGTCCGAAGCAACTTAACAGACCTTGCCTCAAAATGAAAAATATAAAACCAGGGACTTCAGATATGGCTCAGTGGTTAAGTGCCCCTGAGATCAATCCCCAGTACAAAAAACAAAAAAAAAAAAAAAAGGAAGAAGAAGGAGAAGAAGAAAATAAAGGCAGAGTAAGAGAAATAAGGAGTGGGGCATAAAGAATTGTAAATAGGTGATCAGAGAAGGCTCCAGTGAGGATGGATACAAGGAAAAACTTGCAGGTGACCCAATGATGCCATAATGGCACATGAACTCATGGAAAAAGGTTGCTGCTGAGAATTGCCCTATGTGAGGTTGTCCAGAGGCCATCCAAAGACAATCCATGATGGTAGTTGATCTTGCACATGACCTTGCCTGGTCCACATCTCTCAGATCTTTGTGCTTTCACAAGAAGGAATGAAGTCGTATACTGTTTTTGTAGATCCTACAGGGATAAATCAGGATCTTGGAATCTGCCTCAGTTGCTCATTCTTTCATCCACCAGTCCTGTGTTTTTTGTCCACCATGATATGACAGGTTGCTAGGTTGCAGAACTCAATCAACGAAGGCCCTTCCTTCTCAAGAAGTTTGCAACCAAATCCAAGGTGCATGTACATAAAATCACAGTCCCCAAACAATGAGCTACCTGAAAGACAAAGTTATGCACCTAGATAATGAGAATCCAGAGGGCATCAACCCAAGCCTGGCGTCACCAAGTACTACCTGACATAAAGGATGAGCATGCCTTTGGCAATGGCACACTGCCCTCCATCCTAACAAAGTCTCTGCCTGAATAATTGCCCTCCACAAGTCTGAAACCCTTTGTAAATAGCAGACTGTGACTCATGGGTTTGGGTTTGG
The DNA here is from genome assembly GCF_902686445.1 of Sciurus carolinensis. Taxonomy (NCBI): domain Eukaryota; kingdom Metazoa; phylum Chordata; class Mammalia; order Rodentia; family Sciuridae; genus Sciurus; species Sciurus carolinensis. The sequence continues at coordinate 100,999,585 of NC_062215.1, read as the reverse complement.
GTTTGTTGGGTTTTTTTTTCACCCAAACAATTGTTAATTGAATAAATTGTTACCTTCAGATATTCCTAGACTCTGCATTAGTGAAATGTTTTCCTTCGTTTATAGAGTAATTTATTTTGCTATACATTCATTGTGTGTGACACTTCATCATGCTGAAATGCATTTTCTTGATTGTCTGTGGAGTTACCCAGGGGTAATAAATGTGTTGCTGTATCCTGTAGACTGAAAAATATGTTGGGTGGGAGAGCAATGGAGAGAGGAAGGGCACCAGGGAAGGAGGGAAAGAGAGACAGGTGTGCAGAGAGAAAGGCAGAGAGCAAACAAAAATAAGCCCTAAAGGAGGGAGAGGAAAAAAATACATTTTGTCTCTATTATGGCATCCAAGTAATGCTTATATCCAAATGGCACAGCATTGCTCCTGCCAGGAAGGCCAGCAGTCATCCTGTAGATAGTCATTTCTGACATCTTTGTCCTGAAACAAGTCACCCAGAAGAGGAACTGGATAAATTGCAAGATATCCCAGAACAAAGGATTTGTGTTTCATAGGGACCAGACTTTTCAACTGAGAGATCAAAGAGGAAATCTCAGAACGGAAACCAGATTTCAAAGGATGTCACTAGAGCCATGCACATTAGGCCTGGGTGACTCCTTTATTCTCACATCCCACCCTGGCTCTTCCAGAATGCCAGGCAGACTTCCGCTGGCCGTGATCCTCCAGCACTGAGGTGTTGCTCCTGGGGCCTCATTGGTCTTTTCTGTTTGTAGGAAATGGTAACATTTTGCCCCCAGCACAAAAGCTTAGTGTACAGAAGATGACTCCAGGTGGTCCCTGTCACTCTTGTCTGTCCACCTCCTGCCTCCTCACCCACTCAGCCCTCTACTCCAGACAGAACTGCCCAAAATAGCTAGGACTCTATCTTTCTGAACATTAATTAATGAGCATCCTCATCCCTTCAGGCCAAAAAAACTCCATCTTGATTATTCCTGAGACTGTGCCATGTGATATAGATGGGCAAGGGGCCAATTCTGAAGTGACCCCAACCCACCATTATCATAGATGTCTATCTAGGTGGATGGTCATTAATCAAGGCCACCCCTCAGCATCTCCAAGCAAGCAGGCTCAGTCTAGGAGTGCTAAGGAGAGGGACAAACCCCTGTTTCCTTTCCTGGTTTTACTTTAAAGGCTCATTTTTCTAAAAGAACACCCTTGCTGAAGACACCGATTGCTCATTCCATTATCTTCTTTCCAACAGTGACAGTGAGGGACAATTTTTAGAATAACGTAGTTTGGAGCACTTTCCCCAAATTACATTATATTTTAGTAACAATCCCAAAAGATAACCCTCAAATATCTCTTACTCCCCTTAACAACCCATTAGTGATGTGTTGTCTATAAATTATTTATATACACCCTCAGTCCTACTAATTGTTTTCATATTCTACCTCTTAAGGAAACATGTACCTTAAGCTAACATTAATTTAAAAAAAAAAAAACCTAAACAAATAGAAATATCAGTTGAGTAGAGGAAAGGGAATAGTAGGAGGGAGGAAGGCAGGGTAAAGGGAAGAACTGGGGAGAGAATTAGAGCAAATTATAGTCCACGCATTTATAATTATGTCAGAATGAATCCTAATATTAGGTAAAACTAATTAGGTATGATCATATATGTATGTAGGAAAGTAAGATCAAATTCATTCTGCTGTTGGTGTACCGTACTTTCACAGAGTTCTATTGTTCCCACCTAGCTTGTGCACTTTAGCGCTTCTTTCTTTTTTGTGAGTGTGCTAAATTTATCTCTTTAATCCTAACTTCCAGCATTTGGTGAATAAATATATGTTCTCTATACAATGTAAGATTTTGATTAATTTATGTTTTTATTTAATAAACATTTACAAGTATTTCCTCCTTATGAATAAAATGTTTATACATTTAGTACTTTCTTTTTTATTTTTTAATGTTTTTATTAATGCACTACAGTTTTACATAATTGTGGGGTTCATTCTGATATGTTCATAAAGCATATAACATAACTTGCTTCATTTCCATCCCCAGTACTACCTCTTCCCTACCTCGATTCCCTTCCTCTACTGAACTTCCTTCCATTACTTTGTTTTTTAATTAGTGCATTTATTTATTTTTTTCCATTTTTTGTTGGTTCATATTAGTTTTACCTAATATTAGGATTCATTCTGACATAATTATAAATGCATGGACTATAATTTGCTCTAATTCTCTCCCCAGTTCTTCCCTTTACCCTGCCTTCCTCCCTCCTACTATTCTCTTTCCTCTACTCAACTGATATTTCTATTTGTTTAGGTTTTTTTTTTTTAATTAATGTTTTGAGTATATACATGATGGTGAGATTCACTGTGGTATGATCATATATGTATGTAGGAAAGTAAGATCAAATTCATTCCGCTGTTGGTGTACCGTACTTTCACAGAGTTCTATTGTTCCCACCTAGCTTGTGCACTTGACCTTAGCCATGCTATTTCACATAGCATTGTCTTTCTTAATGATTGGCATCCAGGAATTCACACAGTACCTTATCAGTTTTGATGTAAAGATAAGATAATACTCTTTCGCTCCTAATATTCCTTCTAATGATGTCCTACTTTTTGTTGTAACAAACCTCTTTACTATACATTATCTGCAGCTATTTTTAGAATTGTTTTTAGCATTGTTCCAAAAATAATGCCTGATATTTAGGGTTAATACCCCTTTGGGGTACTTTTCCCAGTGCTATTACTTTTCCCTTGCTTATACGAAAATGCATTTGACATTTTCAAATCCCTTTGCAAAGCCTAGAAAGGTCTCATCGTTCAGCATCTCACTATCTGAAATATTTCATCCTATCCTTTCCCCTCAATTCAAATCAGCTTGTAAGAAGCTATATCTAATAGTTCTTGATCTGCCTATTAGGTTTTGTGTCAAATAAAAATTTTGCTGTATCAACAATTTTTTAACCCCTGTCAATTATCTATGACCACAGAGAACAAAGAAAACTGTGTCATATTAAATCCACAAATAATTCACCAGTGTCATTCAAAACCATAATTATGGCAGCTTTTACTAGTGAAACTTCTCTCTTATATATGACTTTTCACCTTCTTTCCTTTTATCCTTTATCTATCAGAAGAGTTTATGAATGGTAAAAGGCCCTGATGATAACAGGAGAGATGCAAATAGTTGCCCACATATAAGTCAAATCCTTGGTAAGCAAAGCAGTTGAGAGTATCACTTCCTGTTATGGATGATTTTGGAGCATAAGACTGCTAGCTGTTCATGGAAACCCACAATACCCTTTATCCTGGCACACAACTAGACTTTATTTTATGACCAGTTCAGGATAGTCACATGACCAAGCCCTAGACACCATTCATTATGTTGAACCATTAAATCTGTGGGTCTATTTTTGACCTCCACTTGACGTTGCCTGGCTAGTGAAGGACTTCTCTCTCTTAGGATCAAGTCTCTCTCAGTCAAGAAAGATGATTTCCATAATCTAATAAGTAGATGCTCAGGCTGCCAGTGCATGAGGTAGAATTCCTTGGGTGGAGATGAAGGAGGGTGCTGCTACTATTACCAGCCCACACAGACCAGGAGCTTAAGAAATGAGGAAATTTTACATACCCGTAAGTGGTGATCCTCTTGGAGGATCTTTCCCTGTGTTCACTTCATGGATTTTATTCTCACTAGTATGTTTCTCTCATGGTTGCTATAACCTATACAGTTGCTGCTGAAGAAGAAACATCCAGAGTTAAAGCTGCAACACTCTGAGTTTTCACAAATGAATAGAGCCATGTAACCACCATCACAATAAAGATAAAGAACATTTCATCACCTCCAATATTTCCCTCGGTCCTTTATAGCCAATCAATTGCACCCATTGATGATTTTTATAGAATGTGGTATAAATGAAATCACAGAGTTTGCATGCAGCCTTTGAGCATGATTTCTTTCATATACTTAGAGCATTAAGCTTTATCCTTGCTGTGTGTATCAGGATTCTGCTCCTTCTGTATTGCTGAGTTGTATTCCATTATATGGGTATATCACTATTTGATTATGCATTCCACAGAAGTGGAACACTTAGATTGTTTTTAGAGTTTGACTATTTTGAAATGAAAACACCCTAAACATTCCTGTATATTTTTTTATGTGAACATAGATTTTTTTCCACTTGGTTAACAAGTGAAATAAAAATAACAAGTAGAATTGCTGGGTTGTGTGCTGAATGTTTATTTAATATTGGTCTGTTTTTGAAAATGCCTGATCCAACAAGAGTTCCAGATTTCTTGGGTTTTTTTTTTTGATAATTTATTCAACGTAATAGTGCCAGAGATTAATTTTTCCTATTTTAGAATATCACATAATGAAATCATTGTGTGTCTTATTTTGCTTAACATGATATATATGTAATTCATGTATATTAATACATGCATTCTTTTTCACTACTGAGTGGTGTTCCACTATATAAATCAAACTTCTTTTGTTTATGCAGTCATCTGTTGACAGATTTAGGGGTTGTAAGAAACAGCAGGTAAATATGCTCATAGTTTCTTGTCTTTTTCTGTTAGTCGTGGTGAATAGAAAGTTTGTACAATGAAAATGGTTCCAAAAGAGTAAGTACTATATAAAATTGGCAGATAGTCATTTTTCCAGCTAAGAGCAGGGGAAATTTTTCTGACAAAACAGAGAACTTGAGTCAGAATCACTCTCTAAAGTGCAAAATTACAGTCCACAATCTCAAATAGCAAAACTTTCTCCAGTTTGGGGAAATTATGATTAAAGCTGCTATGAATGTTTTTGTAGTCTTTTTGTAAACATCTGCTAAACTTCTCTTGTGTATAGACCTAGAAGTAAAATTTTTAGGTGACAGAGTAGGTGTATGTTTAACTTTATTAGAAACTCCTATACCCAATTTTTTGTTGTATTTTTTTAAAGAGGACCCTTAAAATTATGTGAACTTTAGGTCTCATAAAGCTGAGTAGTCTCTGCAAACATGATCTCAATAGAGGTTAAAGTCACAGAAAAATTTCCAGTGAGTTAAGTCTGAACACAAGTGGTAATTGCAAGAGTTCTCCATCTTTCTTTCCTGGAGTGCAGCATCTTGCTAGTGGAGACAGCAAATGCTCCAGCAAGCCCTGCCAGAGCTGGATAGACAGCAGAGAACACATGCCCTGCAGTCAGGGCATCTGTACAACCTGAGAGAAGAGACAGTTTCCCAGGTAACTCAGGACCTAATCCCTCCTGGCTAATATTTAATTAGATAGTGTAATCAATGGACCTTTGGGGCCTTCATATATCTGGATCATGGCATCTGCTCTCATCCTCACTTGCCGCACGTTGACAGAGGCCCAGCAACTCACTGTAACACATTTGTGAACCAAGTTCTCCTGATTACTGGGAAATTCAGTCCCCTCCTGTTTGTCCATCACAGTGAATGATGCATGAGCTGAGGTGTGGGACTATGTGAGGCAGGACGCTGTGTTGGCTGGCCTTTCCTGCCACCACTGGCTGAAGAGTAGTCAACAGCTTTGTCTCAGCCTAAGGCTTTCTGCACTTACCAGAAAGCTAAATACTTCCCCTTCCCTGGCCATGGTCTAATTCATGGGTCAGCTTGTTTCCCAGCTTTGCTGGATCGCTTTGCACATGGTTCATTTCAGAAAATGACCCAGTGATGAAAGACATGAAGTTCGCCTATGGTTATTGCTACCCACTCTGCACAAAGAGAACGCTCACCTACCCTGTTCTCCAAAGAACACAACTCTCATGCGTGGGAATCTGATTACAACGGTCTGATTAACCCACCAGGGGCTCAGACTGGTTTTAGTCAGTGCAAATTTACCTGGGCACTAGTCTTTCAGTTAATCCTATCAAAGGTTGTAGGCTGGAGGGGGGATGAGATTACAAATCCAAACATATTTACACAGATGTCTTTTTTTAGCCCTGCCACACAGCTGGGATTGCATTTACATCTTGTAACAAAATCACAATTATCATGGACCCACTGCCTTGGAAATTTAAGACCAGGATATTAAGTGAAAAAAGTCTGGGATGGGGTAGGGTAAAAAAAAAAACTGGATAGAGCTTAAGGGGAGGGGAGAAGAAAAAACTCCTGGGGAAAAGCTTCCAGTAGCAATCAGCTGAGAACAGCAGGTCTGTGTTCAGCCTATGTGGTTATTTTCGGTCGTCTGTCTAATCAGATTTTCTGCTCCTCTGCTATCCATCTTATTAGGCCCTTTCTACATGTGTGGCGTAGGCTTCCCTCACTATCACAAGATGATTCAAAGTAATGGCCAACAAAGCTACTTTCCATGGGATTGTATTTATTAGGTTTATTCTAACTCAGAACTCTCTGACCCTGAATAAGGAAGAGGACACCTTTATCTAAGTCTCATGAGAAGTCTAGTTTTCATACAAATCTAATAATGAAAATAGTTTCTTGACTATATTGCCTTTTGATTAGTCAGAAAAGCTCCCTTGGGTGGAACCTGATCTAATAGGACTCCTTCCACATAAATAAATACAGCTGAAAGCCTACTACGTGCCAGGCACAGGGCCAGCCAGTGAGCATAAAATGATGGGTGGGTGGAGAACTACAGCATATGTCAGCGTTCATGGTCTCAGTCACAGAAAAGAAAATGTTTCTTTCTTTGAACAGAGCTTGGTGAAAGGGAGAGAGGAAGTAATCTTTTGTATTTTTCTTGCTCTGCCACAGGCAAAATGACCTTAGGGAAATAACATTTTTTTTTTTTTTCTTAAGAGCCATGTGGGTTATGGGAATTTCGGCCTACCCAGGCCACAGAATGGAGTATTTACGTAAACTGCTTTTAAAGACAAAATAAATCACTCAAGGTTTTCACACAGTCTTTCTGTACTTTTAAACTTGGCTATTTGTGGCCATAGGAATGAATGAAACAATCTGTAAGAAGAGTATTTTAAAGAAAATACATTGAAGTCTGAGACAACCACCTCACACAGTTATACATGGGGTAATCTTACTTCAGATTCCATGACAAGCAAAATATAGCTATTTAGAAGTCAAATTTTACACTATGGCTGAAAAAAAATTGAAGTCCAAATGCTATGTGAGAAGAAAATTCAACTTTTCTTTAAATGCCATCTACAGATGGCTTCTAGCATGCCTTCAGCTATTTTACAAAGTCACACACCACACAAGGACTTTTTGAATATCACATACATGTTAAATCATTTAGAAAGCCTTCTAATGGAGATCTCCTTTCAAAGATCCTCTACTTGCTACTAAATTCAGCCATTACTAAGACAAAATATTTCATGATTTGAAAAGAAGAAAAATCTTGCTTATTTGTAAGTCCTTGTTTCAAAATCTATGCTTCAGAAATAGAAATTTGCCTTAGGTCCAGCATTAGATGGTCAGGTCCATGTCTGTTAGATTGACAAAGGGAAGGGAGGGGGAGGCCAGAGCTGATGTGCTTTGGGAATCAACTGTCAGGAATGTTCAGTTCACACTCTGAGCCTGTCCTCTATCAATCATATGACACTGATTAAAGTCCAGAGATTATGGGATAAGCCCTGGGCTAAACTCTAGAGCACAAAAACAAAAAGTCCATTTGCAAATGCTTCAAATGATCTTTATTTTAAAGCAAAGATTCAGTGGCTCTTAAACTCTGTACTTCACCTGGGCCACTCCTGAGTTGGTGGCACTTCCCATTTCCTCTTTGCTCTAGAGCCTGAAATTTTTTCTAAGTGGATGCCAGAATACCAAATACTCACAGGATTTATTCTAGATTCAGTTCCCCAAACAAGAGATTAGAAAAGCAAATACAAACCCTGTATGAGAAAGAGGGAGACCTGTGAAGTCAGGTCTCTCAAGTTTTTGTTCAAGTACTTGCATGGGCCAAGAGTTCAGGTCACCCTGCAGGCTGGTCAAGTGTGGAAACCGAGGGTGAGACAGGAAGAGCGGGCAAGGGGCCCGGGAAAGCATTACTCCAATCCTGATTCTCATCATCTTTCTCTTTGTTGCCTGCATGATGCCCAAACTGGTCTTCCAACCCCCTTTCTCCATTCTTATTGTCTGCTGTCCTAGTCCCAAGTGCTTCAATCAGTTGCTCCAGGACTCTTGGACTTTTCAATTCAAACCTCACCCCCATTCACAGCCTCCCACCATCCCTCTAGCTTCTTCCTGTGAATTTATTATTATTATTATTAATTATATCACCAACAGCCTCCTGGGCTATAGACTTTTCTATCACTAACATTTACCTTTATCTTTATCCTTCCTAACAGTAAGGAACCTCTTCAGCAGTGCCACTCTCTCCATTCTTCCATCTTGTACCCCATCACCAAGCCCCAAGCTAGAATCAGCCAGTTCCTTAAGTTGCCTCTAGGTTATCATTCCATTACCTCCCACCCACAAACTTCCCTTGTTGGATTCCACCATCTTATTATAGCATCATCTCACTAGTCTTTCCCTAAGCCCCCAGGTCACCACCATGCTTAATGATGTCAGTCTAGGAATTAGAAATGCCAAACTCAAACTCCCCACCAATACTTGGACTCCTAGTCCAAACCCCAATAGATGGTAGGAAACTCACTGTAGCAGGAGCTACACTTTCCATTTTCAAACAATTCTAGCTTCGAGAAAATTTCTTAATGAGCTGAAGTCTGTATCCTCTTTTTAGTGTTACTTATCCAGTCCTGCCCTTTGAAGCTCTATAAAAGAAATTAAATCATTCTTCCCATATGACAGCTCTTGGATCATTTGGAAACTTTTATCATATTTGTGCTAAGACTTCTCAATTCTAGGATAACAAACTCCAGGGCCTTTAAATTTTCTCTGTATAACATAGATAGGGGTTTCTTCACCTGCGTAATTACTCTCCCCATTAACATTCTTAGGTTGTGCATGTGGCCCACAGAACAGTACCCACCATCCCATGTCACATGATTGGTGAAACCACTTCCTCCCTCCAGAGACAGTCTTTCTATGGACACAGATTAAGAGCTGAGGGGGCCATGGTGGTGATGGTAGTGGTATACTGTGGTGGTGGTGGTGGTAGTAATGGTAGTGGTGATAGTGAGGGTAGTGTTGATGGTGTGGTATGATGGTAGTGATGTTGTTGTGGTAGTGTTGGTGGTAATAGTGGTAGTGGTGATGGTCTTAGGGGTAGTAGAGATGGTGATAATTTCACTGATCATAAAATAGTCTTATCACAGCCAACTAATTAAAACCTCAAGTTTGTTTTACTGCTCCTAAGTCACATTGCCATCTTCTCATGCATGCACAGATGACTTTTAACCAATATTAGGATGCTCAAGCCTTATTTTGGTAGATCAGAACCATCATTTCAACATAGAAAAGATTCTTTTAGATCTTGAGTTTGTCCATGTTTGTTTGCTATTCTTCCAGCTCCAGTTCAACTGAGGATTAATGAACATGTCTTCTACATCTGTATTCAAGTTTCTGATTAAATATGAATCAAGCAGTGTTAAAGTTACAGGCCTATGAAAGGATACTCAAGAGTGTCCTTCAGGGTACCATCTATCTATTAATCAGCATCCTTTGAATGCAATTGTTCAATTCATCAATTTTAATGTACCTCATTTTTCTTCTGTTTTGTCCTAAGGCTATCCTGAAATTTGGCTGCTTTATATATATTGCATTTCTCATTGGTACCAATTTAATAGCCATGACCCCCTCCAAAATAAGATTAATTTGGTATGACTTTATCTTAGACCATTTTGTGCTCCTATAACAAGATACCACAGCCTGGGTTATTAATTTATAAGATAATTTTTTTCATAGTTCTGGTGACCAGGAGGTCCAAGGTTAAAATGCCAGCACCTTGAGCACTCAGTCCTTTGGAGAGAAGGGACATTGTGTCCTCACATGGCAGAAGGTGAAAGTGACAAAAGGGGGAAAATTCCCTCCAATGAGCCCTTTAATAAGGATATCTTCTAATCCCATTCTTGGGGATGGATCCCACAATTCTCAATCATGACCTTCCCAAAGGCCAGGCCTCCCAAGACTATTGGATTGGGGATTTAGTTTCAACATAAATTTTGAGGAAACAGAAAATTCAAACTACTATAAAATTCCTCAGTATTTAGTGATCACTGGGTTACTTTCATATATAAACTATCCCCATCATCCTATTAATAATTAATCCTAGAATCTTACTTAGAGTCTATGAAATTCCCACTGATCTTTACTGAGGAGATCAGCTCATCTTCATTTTGAGAGTGAGAATCATATTTGTTCACCTTGCCTTTTAATACCTGTCCTCTCCACAATTCCCACACTGGGGAAGCAACCTATTCCTCTATTCCTGAATTCATTGAAACTTCATGAAATAAACCTTATTCTTCCTGTCTTTTATTAGGGTAATTTGTTCAGACTTCATATTCCCACTACCCTCAACCCACAAGGCACTCACACTTGATTATAAACTCCCTAGCAACAAAGCATGGTGCTGATGTTTCTTGTAATTCCCTGCAATGCCTTGCACCACACATTTGAAGGGTTCAACTGAATTGCACAAAGGAAGAAAATTAGTTTGATCTATGCAGTCTCAAAATCATTTTTGGCCAAATTGGATTCTTTTCATCTATCTTAATATCTAATTTGTGCATAGTTGTATCAGTCTTGCAGTTAATCTGATGTGGTCATTAAGACTACCAAAGACAGTAAATTCATTTTCCTGATCTGGTGATTTTCAATCATAGAGTCACAGCTACTCACACAGAAAAATAAAACAGCAGATTAAATAGCAAACTAATAGCAGAATGATGAATGGAATTATCCCTGGGCCCAAAGGCTATTACAGATAATCTACAGTTACTGCCAAATACATTCATTCAGTTTTGCTCCAACACTGGTTAAGTGACAATAATGGTAAACAGTTACTGTTTCCTATGGGCTAAGCACTTAACCAAGAATAACATGGTGGTTACAACTGTGGGGCTTACCTTGTCTCCTGGCTATATCAGGGTTTTAGTGAGTTTTTATCTCTAAGACCAAAAGAGGGAATAAAAGTTTATTTGGGGCCCATGGATTCAGTAGTCTAAGTCCATAGACGATTGACTCCATAGCTCTGGGCCCAAAGTGAGGCAAAATATCATGGCAGAAGAGTGTGATGGAAGAAAGCAGTTCAGAACATAGCCACCAGGAAATAGAGAGCTCTGCTCACCAGGAATAAAATATAAACACCAAAGACATGCCCCTAGTGACCCAGCTTATCCAACCACACCCTACTTGCCTACATTTACCACCCAGTTAATCCATATCAGTGGATTAATCCAGCATTTAAATTACAACTAACATAATCTATTCATTTTACCTGTGAATGTTCTTGCATTGTCTCACACATGAGATGAGTTTTTGGGGGAAATTCATATTTAAACCATAACAACCAGTTACTATTTTTGTGATCTTGGCCACTTATTTCACTTGTAAAACAAGGCATAACAAACATTAGATATATCTTTTTTATTTAAATGTATTATCTCTTTGAATTTGCACAAAAACCCATGAACCACCATTATTTTCTCCTTCCTAACGAATTTGCCACATGCTAGGTTCTGGGTGCTGCAGGAATCATAGAAATGACCTTGTCACAGTTGGACCTGATCCTGCCTTCAGAGACTTTAAAATGAAGTAAAAAGGACTGAATTTTAAATAATTAACTATACCCAAAACCAGAATAAAATATTTTTTCATAGAGATATGAGTACAAAATACAGAAGAGCACAGAGCCCCAGAGCAAAATTGGCAGCGTAAAAAATGCATTAGTGAATACATATATGATTACATTACCAGTGTGACTCTGCACCATGTTCAGCCAGAGGAAGGAAAAGTTGTGCTCCATTTGTGTACAGTGTGTCAAAATGCATTCTACTGTCAAGTATAACTAATTAGAACAAATTTTAAAACAAAAAATTTAATAAAAAAATGATATGAATGTTTACAATGCACATACAAAAAAAATACATTAGGGGTATTCCACTGACAGGAGAATTCTTCTCAACCTGTTGACTGTAAGGGTCATGTTAGTGTGGTCCTAGTAAAATTATTCTTACATACAGAATATATCAGCTAGAAAATATTAGAGTACATTGCACATAGAAAAATTAATGTTTACTTTGAAATATTTTTTCAGTACTATGCACAAATAAAGGATCACAATATAAAATGCATTTCTCAGTAAGGGTCGTGGTCCAACAAGTTTGAAAGACCTCTGTCTAAAGAAGTTGTGAACACAGTCAGGAAGAGAACTGGAGTGTGGGGATGTGGATGATATTCAAAGAAAACAAAGAGCAGCTGTGGAATGATGTATTGGTGTTTGAGGTGAAGAATGAAGGAAGGGAGACAAGTTAGGAGAAGTCACAACAGCACATCCCAACCTGGTATCCAACGCACCTTCTCTGGGAGGTATTAGCAGGAGTGAGGCAGAAAAAGTCTTCCCGAGAGCAACTGCAGTCATACAACATGGAGGTCGGAGGGAGTTTGCTCTAGACTGATGAAGCTAAAACTTTAGGCTGATCCCTTCCAACTCTCTGTTCTGAATTATACATTCATATATTTTTTTTTTATTTAAGAAGAGTCTTCAGTTTGTGAAAACTTTGGTAATCCACCAAACCTGAACAGATCCCAGCTTATGTTTAATTTCCCAATACATGTCTTTTTCACAACATAAGGTTTCTCAGAGAGTTTGAGATACTGATATGCATTTTAAATCCTCTGAGATGACAACTTTAAACCTTCTCCTCTTTACTCAAATTACCTCTTTCTTAACCGTCCCTCTGAACTGGAGCTCACTCCTCATTTCATGGCCAAAATGGAAGCCACTTGGTGCAAACTTGCTCATGTTCACACCAACAGACCTGCTATGTTGCTGTCAAAATTTATACTGCAGTCTAACTTTGGGAAATGGCCATTCTCCTCCTCCTCCTCCTCCTCCTCCTCCTCCTCCTCCTCCTCCTCCTTCTTCTTGTAATTGACCTCATCTTTCTCTGGTGTTCCCAGAGAAAAAGAAAACAAGCTTATTAAAAGTAACTTCGTTTTTTTCAATTTAAAAGAAGATGGTGGCTGTCAGGGACCAAGAAGTTCTCATTCTGAGAACATTCTGACCTTTACAATAAGCAGCAGCGCCCCTCCCCGCTCCTGGCTGATAATTCTGACAGTATGGCGCCTATGGTGCCGTCCCTGCTTCTCTTCCGGGACTTCACCTTCCCGCCGGCGCGAACTTGCAGCCTATCAGGAGCCCAATAGAAGAACACAGCCAACCAGGCTGCACCTCGTCATACCCCTCATTCCCTGAGCATATAAATACCCCTGTGTGAACAATAAAAATTTGCAGCTTGATCAGAATTCCTGTCTTGCTGCCTCTCCCTGCGTCTCTTGTCCCTTCATTCCTTCTCTCTTAGGTTTGCCGTTCCGCGTTGATGTCCCGCGGGTCGGGACAGGTGGCTACAAATTCTCTGCAGAGTGTGCACTCAATCTTTCCATGTGTTTCCTACTCCCTGGTGTCTAGCATCTGGATACCATGCAAGTCCTGGATGTTTACAGCAGCCAGGGAAAGACCTCTGATCCACTTGCTATACTTTGAGCCTTCAAAGTCCAGTTAGGGAACAACTCATTCCAATTGGCTTCTCCCCACCCTGCAGGGTTCACAGAGGATGCTCTGGTTTCATGCCACATCACAGACTCCCCAGCCTAACCTCAGGCTTAGTCCATACCTCTGCTCCTCCCAGTACCAGCATCCCTCTGGGAGCTGGAACCAGCTGCTCTCTCCCAGCTGTGAGAGTGGGTTAATGCTGGTGAGGAAACCCCATGAGGCAGCTCGAGAACTTCTCTTTCAGTTTTGGTTTTGTCCCATTCTGATGCTTTCTTTGCTGGATGTGAAGCCAAATCAAATGTCAGACTGATTTGAGAGGATTTCTGCCACCCCAGGCTATCCCCCAGGAAAGTAAGTGCCAGTCATTTAATTGTGTTTCTTAACAAATCTATCTGGAACATTTCAGCATAACATACTCTCAGGTTAGACCTCAAGAATATTCACGTGACTGTTTCTTTTAAGCATCCTCTCCTCTCAGGTCTCTCTTGTCTTTCTCCTTCCCTTGCCTGACTGACAGGAACTCCCCTATGCCACTTTCTTCTCTTCTGTTCCTCAGGCTTTGTCCAGGTCGAATCCTGAAATACTTGTGATTTTGCCTTGTGATAGAAGGTCAGCAGGAAGAAAAACCCAGATGAGAGAAAAGAAAAAAAAATTAGGATTTATCAAATATATCTGTTCATCCAGAATATCTTTCCTTTCTCCTTACCTTTTTTATATTTATCTTTGAATTTCTTACAGACTGCATTTTGATTCATTGTACACAAATGGGATCCATCATTTTGTTTCTATGGTTGTGCACACTGTAGATTCATACCATTCGTGTAATCATTCTCGTTACCTTTGAGATCAGTGACATTAAAAGCCAATCTTCAACTCCCTCTATGACCATAGTCCCCAGTACCCTCAATAATTTGTTTGGGTTCCCACTCTTTCACTCTGCCCTCAACATACTGATCCCAGTATCACCCACTTTAAATGCCTCATTCTTTGCGCAAGTTGTTCCTCCAACTATGGCACCATCTCTTTCACCATTCCGAGCAGGCCTGTCAAAAGAAGTATCTCACCCCTATTGCATCCCCTTATATCTCTTTAATTATTGGATCCACTGCAGAAAACGTTCTTGTAGGCCATCCCACTGGATTTAATATTGTCAAGATCACCAATGACTTCTGATTATATCAGGGATTCAGGTCAAGTAAGTAAATATGCCCAGTGTGGTGGCACATGCCTGTAATCCCAGCAACTGAGGGTGGAGGGAGGCTATGGCAGGAGGATGAAAGTTCAAAGCCAGCCTCAGCAACTTAGCAAGGCCCTAAACAACTTAGCAAGACAGTCTCAAAATAAAGTATAAAATGAGCTGGGGATGCAGCTCAGTGGCTAAGCGCCCCTGGGTTCAATCCCCAGTATCAAAAATAAATAAATGAATATGTTTAGGGCAATGGAAAGCAGGTTTCTCATTGAGGAAGAAGGCTAGGGTTAGAAATATGGAAAATGTGCAAATTGGACTTAACTTGTGGTGTTGCATTGGAATTGGAGATAACAGTGTAAAGTCATGGTTTCCAGTATGTACTATAGACATGCAAATAGACATATAAGTAAATATGAGTAAATATGTACTTATAGATATACATATCATCTAGTTCTATCCACTGAGAAAGCTTTGGAACAGTGATACTCTCAATAGAAATAAGCACAGATTTGGGGTCCTAAATACCATTCTCCACTAAAAGGCATCAGGGCCATTTAGGGAAATGAATGATCCCAAGGCTGTGGTGAGGAAGCACCAGATGATCCTGGAACATGTTTTACGTCAGAAACTAAGAAAATGCTCAGACAATACTGGGAACATAACGAAAAAGCACAGAAGTCTGCTCCAATGGTCTCCCACTGATTAAACCTGGAATTATTTTCACACCAAAATAGATAGTGATGATAATAAGCAATTATTCATTAAATAAGTGAAAATCAACTAGTCCATACAGACATAAATCAATAAATGAATAAATATTATGTGAGGAATGGAATATTTGCATAGTTTTAAAGTACCTCTCTACAAAATACTTATTAATTACAATGGAGGTAGAGAGGGCAATTTTACAGTGAATCAAGGGATCAAAGTTAAAATCATCAGCAATGGCAAGAAAGGAGGAAGGAGGGACTGTATAGAAAGAAAAGAGGGGTGGGAGGAGTGGGGGGAAGGAAAAAATAACAGAATGAATCAAAAACTATTACCCTATGTAAATGTATGACTACACAAATGGTATGCCTCTACTCCATGTACAAACAGAGAAATAAGATGTATCCCATTTGTTTACAATAAAAATAAATTTTAAAAAATCATCAGCAATGAATGGGTTGCAACCATCACTTGATAGTATGTAATGTATCATTACTATGATATTCCTGTCAAAAATGCATAACCTGTATTGAATCATAAAGTAACATCAGAAAAATCCAAATGGAGAGATCGTCTACAAAGTAACTGCCTTCAGTCTTCAAAAGTGTGAAGGTAAGGTGAGAAACTATAGGTCATTGGAGGAAAGTAAACTAAAGGCAAAAGTCTGAACTGGATCCTCTTCCTATAAAGTGGGATATTTTTGTGACAGTTGGCAAAACTTAAGTAGGATCTGAGGGTTATGTAATAGCAAGGTAATGATTTAATTTCTACTCTTTGTGATTTTGTTGTGGCTTGCTGGGAACAACATCCTTGCTGGAAAGTGTCTGGGATGATCGGTCATGTGGCAGGTGACCTTTAAGATGCTCCCTGAGATCCTACTTCTTGATACTCATATAACCTCCCCCTCTCCACAACACAGACTGTGAGGTACACCTAGTAACTCACATCTAATTAATAGAATGAAGCAAGTGATAGAATATTGCCTATGAGGTTAGTTAACGAAAAGATTGTGGCCCCCATCTCGGGCCCTCTTTGTCTCCTTCAGCTGCTGCCCTATGGAGAGAATATGGCAAGGGCTGAGGGCAACTACCAGCTATATTCCTGTGAAAATAGAATTCTTAGTGGAGAACTAAAGGCCATGGGTGAGTAGCCTTTAACTTAGTCCTGCCCACAACCACTTGAGTGAGCTTAGAAGTGACTTCCCTCTCAGACCAGCACTCAGCGGGACCATAGCCCTAGCCAACACCAGGTTTGCTGTCTAGTAGGGGTCTGAGTCAGAAGACCCAGCTAAACCACACCCAGATTTTTTTAATTGGTTCTGTTTAGTTACACATGACAGTAGAACCTATTTTGATACATTTATACAAGCATGAAAAATATCTTATTCTAAATAGGATCCCAGTCTTTTGGATGTACATGATGGCGATATTCACTGTGGTATAATCATACATGTACATAGGAAAGTTATGTCAGATGCATTTCACTGTCTTTCCTATTCCTATTCCCTTCCTTTCATTCCCCTTTATCCAATCCAATGAACTTGTATTCTTCCCCTCCTCTCACCTTATTGTGGATTAGCATCCATAGATCAGAAAAAAACATTCAACTTTTGTTATTTTCGGGTTGGCTTATTTTGCTTAGCATGATAGTCTCCAGATTCATCCAATTACTAGCAAATGTCATAAAGCTATTCTTCTCTATGGCTGAGTAATATTCCATTGTGTATATGTACCATAATTTCTTTATCTATTAACCTATTGATGGGCATCTAGTTTGGTTCCATAGATTAGCAATTATGAATTGTGCTGCTATAAACATTTATGTGGCTGTGTCACTATAGTATGCTGATTTTAAATCCTTTGGATGTATACCAAGAAGTGGGATAACTGAGTCAAATGGTGGTTCCATTCCCAGTTTTCTAAGGAATCTCCATTCTGCTTTCCATAGTGGTTGCATCAATTTGCAGTCCCACCAGCAACCTATGAGTGTACCTTTTTCCCCACATCCTCACCAGCATTTATTGTTACTTGTGTTCTTGATAATTCCCATTCTGGTTGAAGTGAAATGTTTTAATTTTTATTTCTCTAATTGCTAGAGATGTTGAACGTTTTTTCATATATCTGTTAACTGTTGGTATTTCTTCTTTTGAGAAGGGTCAGTTCAGTTCCTTTGCCCATTTATTGATTGTGTTATTATTATTATTATTTTGGTGTTAAGATTTTTGAGTTCTTTGTATATTCTAGCTTTGAAACCACAAATACCCTGAGATTAAAAAATGTTGTCTTGAACTACTAAGTTTTGGGGTAATTTGTGCCCTAGCAGCAGTAATTAATGTAGGGCATCATACTGCAGGTTACTCTTTTATGGTTCTGGGGAGAAAACTACTTGAATTTGAGATTGTTGCTTTTTTATGTATAAAAGTGTAGGGGTGTGTGTGTGTGTGTGTGTTGCATTTTGTCTCTTCTCTACATAAAACTTTTTACTGACTTTCCAACACACTTGGAATAAAATTCCAACACCCTTACCGACCCTGCCTGTTCTGCCTCTGAACATTCCCAGCCCCCCTTGCCCTCTCATCCTTCCTGGCTTCTGCTACCTGACTTTCTTCCAGTTCCTTGAACATATCCTGCCCTTTCCCTCATAGGAACCTCCATCCTCATAGGACCAGTTCCTCTCATTCTCTGAATCTCTCCTTCACATCCTCTTGAAGTCTCTCTTGTTTTCTCCGTCCATTTATCGGATTTTGTGATTATTTTATTTGTGTTCTCGTTTATGTCAGTCAACCCCTGATAAAAAATACACCCCATGGGAATCTTTCTTCTCCTCTATAATGTTGTAGCCCCAGGACCTAACACTGGAAAATGCTTTTTTAAATATTTGCTGAATGGATTGATTAACATAATGCTTTGATCACCTGGGAGGAATTTAAAAAAAAAATGTTTCCCAAAAAGAAAATGCAAAACAACACAGAGAGAGTTCAATTTTATTAATATAGGCAATCAGCCTTGATCATAATAGATTATCTTCCAAGATTAAAATTGATTGCATACATTGGACTGAATAAGCAGTTCATTGCATTCTTTTTCTTTTTTTTTTATTGTAAACAAATGGGATACATGTTGTTTCTCTGTTTGTACAGGGCATAAAGGTATACCATTTGTGTAATCATAAATTTACATAGGGTAATGTTGTTTGATTCATTCTGCCATTTTTTCCCTTCCCCCCACCCCTCCCACCCCTCCCCTCCCTCTACACAGTCCTTCCTTCCTCCATTCCTGCCCCCCTCCCTAAACCCAACTCCAACCCCAACACTAACCCCTCCCACCCCCCATTATGTGTCATCATCCACTTATTAGCGATATCATTCTTCCTTTGGTTTTTTGAGATTGGCTTATCTCACTTAGCATGATATTCTCCAGTTTCATCCATTTGCCTGCAAATGCCATAATTTTATCATTCTTTATGGCTGAGTAATATTCCATTGTATATATATACCACAGATTCTTTATCCATTCATCAATTGAAGGACATCTAGGTTGGTTCCACAATCTGGCTATTGTGAACTGAGCAGCTATGAACATTGATGTGGCTGTATCTCTGTAATATGCTGATTTTAAGTCCTTTGGGTATAGGCCAAGGAGTGGGATAGCTGGGTCAAATGGTGGGTCCATTCCAAGTTTTCTAAGGAGTCTCCATACTGCTTTCCAGAGTGGCTGCACTAATTTGCAGCCCCACCAGCAATGTATGAGTGTACCTTTCTCCCCACATCCTCGCCAACACCTGTTGTTGCTTGTATTCTTGATAATCGCCATTCTAATTGGGGTGAGATGGAATCTTAGGGTGGTTTTGATTTGCATTTCTGTTATTACTAGAGATGTTGAACATTTTTCCATATGTTTGTTGATTGCTTGTAGATCTTCTTCTGTGAAGTGTCTATTCATTTACTTAGCCCATTTGTCGATTGGATTATTTGCATTCTTGGTGTAGAGTTTTTTGAGTTCTTTATAGATTCTGGAGATTAGTGCTCTATCTGAAGTATGATTGGCAAAGATTTTCTCCCACTCTGTAGGCTCTTTCTTCGCATTGCTGATAGTTTCCTTTGCTGAGAGAAAACGTTTTAGTTTGAATCTATCCCAGTTATTAATTCTTGCTTTTATTTCTTGTACTATGGGAGTCCTGTTGAGGAAGTCTGGTCCTAAGCCGACATGTTGAAGCTCTGGACCTACTTTTTCTTCTATAAGATGCAAGGTCTCTGGTCTGATTCCGAGATCCTTAATCCATTTTGAGTTTAGTTTCGTGCATGGTGAGAGATATGGGTTTAGTTTCATTCTGTTGCATATGGATTTCCAATTCTCCCAGCACCATTTGTTGAAGAGGCTATCTTTTCTCCATTGCATATTTTTGGCCCCTTTGTCTAGTATGAGAAAATTGTATTTATTTGGGTTTGTGTCCGTGTCCTCTATTCTGTACCATTGATCCACCTTTCTATTTTGGTACCAATACCATGCCGTTTTTGTTACTATTGCTTTGTAGTAGAGTTGAAGATGTGGTATTGCGATACCCCCTGCTTCACTCTTTCTGCCAAGGATTGCTTTAGCTATTCTGGTTTTTTTATTCTTCCAGATGAATTTCATAATTTCTTGCTCTATTTCTGTAAGGTACATCATTGGGATTTTAATTGGAATTGCATTGAATCTGTATAGCACTTTTGGTAGTATGGCCATTTTGACTATATTAATTCTTCCTATCCAAGAACATGGGAGATCTTTCCATCTTCTAAGGTTTTCTTTAATTTCTTTCTTTAGTGTTCTGTAGTTCTCATTGTAGAGGTCTTTCACCTCTTTTGTGAGATTGATTCCCAAATATTTTATTTTTTTCGAAGCTATTGTGAATGGGGTAGTTTTCCTAATTTCTCTTTCTGAAGATTCATCGCTTATGTATAAAAAGGCCTTAGATTTATGTGCATTGATCTTATATCCTGCTACTTTACTGAATTCACTTATGAGATCTAAAAGTTTTCTGGTGGAATTTCCTGGTTCCTCTAAGTATATAATCATATCATCAGCAAATAGGGATAGTTTGAGTTCTTCTTTTCCTATTCGTATCCCTTTAATTTCTTTGGTCTGTCTAATTGCTCTGGCTAGAGTTTCAAGGACGATATTGAATAGAAGTGGTGAAAGAGGGCATCCCTGTCTTGTTCCAGTTTTTAGAGGGAATGCTTTCAGTTTTTCACCATTTAGAATGATATTAGCCATGGGTTTAGTGTAGATGGCCTTTACAATGTTAAGGAATGTTCCCACTATCCCTATTTTTTCTAGTGTTTTGAGCATGAAGGGGTGCTGTATTTTATCAAATGCTTTTTCTGCATCTATCGAAATAATCATGTGATTCTTGACTTTAAGTCTATTGATATGGTGAATTACATTTATTGATTTCCTGATGTTGAACCAACCTTGCATCCCTGGGATGAAACCCACTTGATCATGGTGCACTATCTTTTTAATATGTTTTTGTATGCGATTTGCTAAAATTTTGTTTAGAATTTTTGCGTCGATGTTCATTAAGGATATTGGTCTGAAATTTTCTTTCCTTGATGTGTCTCTGTCTGGTTTAGGAATCAGGGTGATATTGGCTTCATAGAATGAGTTTGGGAGAGTTCCCTCCTCTTCTATTTTATGGAATACTTTGAGAAGTATTGGAATGAGCTCTTCTTTAAAAGTTTTGTAGAACTCGGTTGAGAACCCATCTGGTCCTGGACTTTTCTTTGTTGGTAGGCTTTTGATGACTTCTTCTATTTCATTACTTGAAATTGGTCTATTTAAATTATGTATGTCCTCCTCGTTCAGTTTAGGCAATTCATATGTCTCTAGAAACCTGTTGATGTCTTCGAAATTTTCTATTTTGTTGGAGTATAGATTTTCAAAATAGCTTCTAATTATGTTTTGTATTTCAGTCGTGTCTGTTGTGATATTTCCTTGTTCATTCCGAATTTTAGTGATTTGGGTTTTCTCTCGTCTTCTCTTTGTTAGTGTGGCTAAAGGTTTATCAATTTTGTTTATTTTTTCGAAGAACCAACTATTTATTTTGTCAATTTTTTGTATTGTTTCCTTCGTTTCAATTTCGTTGATTTCAGCTCTCAGTTTAACTATTTCCTGTCTTCTACTACTTTTGGTGTTGGTCTGTTCTTCTTTTTCTAGGGCTTTGAGCTGTAGTGTTAGGTCATTTATTTTTTGAGTTTTACTTCTTTTATTAAATGCGCTCCATGAAATAAATCTTCCTCTAAGTACTGCTTTCATAGTGTCCCAGAGATTTTCATATGATGTTTCTTTGTTCTCGTTTACCTCTAAGAATTTTTTAATTTCCTTCCTAATATCTTCTGTTATCCATTCATCATATAGTAGCATATTGTTTAATCTCCAGGTGTTGGAGTAGTTTCTGTTTTTTACTCTTTCATTAATTTGTAACTTCAATCCATTATGATCTGATAGAATACAAGGTAGTGTCTCTATCTTCTTGTATTTGCTGACATTAGCTTTGTGGCATAATATATGGTCTATTTTAGAGAAGGATCCATGTGCTGCTGAGAAGAAAGTGTATTCGCTCTTGGTTGGATGGTATATTCTATAAATGTCTGTTAAGTCTAAATTATTGATTGTGTTATTGAGATCTATGGTTTCTTTGTTCAATTTTTGTTTGGAAGATCTGTCCAGTGGTGAAAGAGGTGTGTTAAAATAACCTAGTATTATTGTGTTATGGTCTATTTGGTTTCTAAAATTGAGAAGGATTTGTTTAACATACATGGATGAGCCACTGTTTGGGGCATAGATGTTTATAATTGTTATATCTTGCTGATTTATGCTTCCCTTAAGCAGTATGAAATGTCCTTCTTTATCCCTTCTGACTAACATTGGCTTGAAGTCCACATTATCTGAAATGAGGATGGATACTCCAGCTTTTTTGCTGAGTCCATGTGCATGGTATGTTTTTCCCCATCCTTTCACCTTTAGTCTATGAGTATCTCTTTCTATGAGGTGAGTCTCTTGCAGGCAACATATTGTTGGATCTTTCTTTTTAATCCAATCTGCCAGTCTATGTCTTTTGATTGATGAATTCAGGCCATTAACATTCCGGGTTATTATTGAGATATGATTTGTATTCCCGGTCATTTGGTTCATATTTAAAATTTTTGACACATATTGGTTCCTCCTTTATTTGACAGTTCCTTTAGGATAATTCCTCCCTTTGCTGATTTGCTTCTTTGTTTTTTATTTCTTCCTCATGAAATATTTTGCTGAGAATGTTCTGTAATGCTGGCTTTCTTTTTGTAAATTCCTTTAACTTTTGTTTATCATGGAATGATTTTATTTCATCGTCAAATTTGAAGGTAAGTTTTGCTGGGTATAAGATTCTTGGTTGGCATCCATTTTCTTTGAGAGCTTGAAAAATGTTGTTCCAGGCCCTTCTAGCTTTTAGGGTCTGGATTGAAAAATCTGCTGATATCCGTATTGGCTTCCCCCTGAATGTAAATTTGGTTCTTTTCTCTCACAGCCTTTAAAATTCTGTCTTTATTTTGTATGTTAGGTATTTTTATTATAATGTGCCTTGGTGTGGGTCTGTTGTAATTTTGTGTATTTGGAGTCCTATAAGCCTCTTGGACTTGATTTTCCATTTCATTCTTCAGATTTGGGAAATTTTCTGATATTATTTCTTCAAATAGATTGTTCATTCCTTTAGTTTGTTTCTCTAAGCCTTCCTCAATCTCAATAATTCTCAAATTTGGCCTTTTCATGATATCCCATAGTTCTTGGAGATTCTGTTCATGATTTCTCACCATCTTCTCTGTTCAACTTTGTTTTCGAGGTTAAATATTTTGTCTTCAGTATCTGAAGTTCTGTCTTCCAGCTGTTCTATCCTATTGGTTATGCTTTCTATGGAGTTTTTAATTTGGTTTATTGTTTCCTTCATTTCAAGGATTTCTGTTTGGTTTTTTTTCAATATCTCTAACTCTTTATTGAAATGATCTTTTGCTTCCTGTATTTGCTCTGTTAACTGTCAATTGGTGCGATCGTTCAATGCCTTTATTTGCTCTTTCATCTCATCGTTTGCTTCCCTAATCATTTTAATTATGTACATTCTGAACTCCCTTTCTGTCATTTCTTCTGCCATGCTGTCGTTGGATTTTATTGATGTAACATCTAGATTTGTTTGGGGCATTTTCTTCCCTTGTTTTCTCATATTGTTCAGGAATCAGTGGGTCATTAAGATATTGCAGATTTCCTCTATCGACTTATAATGTCCCTGAAGATTGCTAGTATATCCCCTCTTATCCTTCAGTAGCCTGAAGTCTTGGAGGAGGTTGATAATTCAGAGCTCCACGAAGAAGCTGCCTCTCTAGGGGTGGTGACCCTCAGGTGGCGTATATTCCCTGCTAGTGGGCAGAGGTGCCTCCACTTGTTTACCAATGGTCATCCAATGGGGAACTAGACTGCGGGCTGAGGCAAGTCCTGTTTGTGCCTGTGTCTCTGGTTTTACCGTCCCTGTGGGAAAACCTCCCGCGGCCGGTGGGGACTCACTCGGTGGGGACGTCTTGCTGGTCAGTTGCCCTCCTAGAGGTTCCCCTCAATCTACAACTACTGCCTGGGCTGGGCTGTCTTCCTCTGCAACCATCCCAGGGGCCCGGACCTACGTCCTGGGCCTGGGAGCCTCACCCTTCGCAGGCGAGTCTCCTTAGGCTGCCTCTCCCAGAGAATCTGCCCGCAGCCCTGGAAACTTCGCTCCGCCCCTAGGCGTGTCTCTGTGCGGCTCTTCCAGCAAGAAGCCACCTAGCTCCTGGGACCCTACTCTGCACCTAATCGCCTGGCTATGCAGCCCCTCCCCTGAGCCACCACCTGGAGCCCCATACAATAGCTCCGAGACCCAGAGACCCGCCACACACCTCCTCCTCCGGACAGCCGCCCGGTTTCCGACGCAGTCACTAGGAGTCCAAGCAACTCACTTCGGGTCTCCTCCTCCCGCCAACCACCCGTAGCCCTAGGCAGTCACTCCAAGTCCAAGTGACCCGCCCTGTTCCTCCTCCTCCTCCTTGGGGTGGCCCCCCGGGTGTTCAGGAGCGGTGGCTCCGAGACCAAGTGACCCACCACGCTCCTCCTCCAGGCAGGCCACCAGTGTTCAGGAGCGGTCGCTTTTAGTCCAATCAACTCACCACTCGCCTCCTCCTCTGGCAACCACCTGTGGCTCTGATGCAGTCACTCCTAGACCAAGCGTCCCGCCGCGCTCCTCCTCTTCCTCCCGGCAGTCCCCCGGTGTTCAGGAGCGCTCGCTCTGAGTTCAAACAGCTCGCCACGCAGCTCCTCCTCTGGCAACCGCCTGTGGCTCTGATGCAGTCACTCCTAGACCAAGCGACCCACCGGGCTTCTCCTCTTCCTCCGGGCAGCCCCCCGGTGTTCAGAAGCTATTACTCTGAGTCTAAACAGCTCACCACGCAGCTCCTCCTCAGGCAGCCGCCCGGAGCCCCAGTGGTTGCTCCGAGTCCAAGCGCTGTGCTGAGCCACCTCCTCTACGATGCTCCCAGTTGTCCGTGTTTACCGCTCCTGTGGGGGGAGGGGCGTCTCGCCGAGCAACTCTACTTCACAAAGTTCCCTGCGTTCCGGGGCTACTGCCCCATCTGGGACGCCTCCCCAACGGGGGAGACTCACCCGGCGGCTTTGAGTTGGTCCCAAGTCTCTCACTATCTCCTCTTTTGAATCTTGCGTCCTGGAGCAACATGAAATGCAGCCGCCCTCTAGTCCGCCATCTTGGCCCCCTGCATTCTTTTTCTGTATTACTTTCTTGTTATCTTGGTCATCACATGTACTCGTGGTTTGCAGAGCTGAGTTTGATTTTATTTTCTCCATTCTCTTAGTCCCCATTTTGCAGATATTCCAACACTGTTTTATTTTATATAGTAAAATTCTACATGCAGAGAACAGCGCCACCTTTCCAGAATCCAAGGAACAGCATGTGGATTCAGTGCGCATTGGAGCACTGCTTTCAGGTTATCTGTGACAGTGGGGCTCAGGCCCTCTTCTGACAGCTACATGCCTCCCTCCCCTTCAACAGTTCTGCACCATCAGAAGAGAGAAAAAGGAAGAGAGAGAGAGGCTCAAATCTTCCAGCTTGTTTCTGTCAGAACACATCAGTTCCAGGTCATGTTTCTGCAGCACGCACGTCATGGAGTGAGAAGGAGCTGTCAATATGGAGAACAGAGAAGCTCCTTTGACAGATCCTGTATCTACATTCCAGACCCAGTACAGCGGGAGAACTCGTTGTTTCCCTTGAATAAGCTGCCTTTCCCTCAGCTAGGTCCCCCAGCTGCAGCACGGAGCCCTGGAAGAGGCCATGTCTCTGCTTGTCATATATATTTACAGGGGCAAGCTGCTATAGTCACAGTAGAGCGCAGGGGTGAAGAGGGATTCACAGGCAGAAACCCTGCCTGGGTTCCAAGAGCTGCTGCCTGTACTTCCTATTCTCACCATGTAAGTGTGTTCACTTCAAACTTAGAGTCTAAGAAAGTGAACTACAGAATTAACTTCCTTTTAGTAAGACCCTCACACTTCTGAAAGTAGCATTCAAGAAATGAAAAAACAGAACTTTAAATGAAAATTATGAACTCTGTCTAATTATTCATTACCTTTGGATTCTAGTTTCTGGATATGAAGGGCTGGGGCAGAAGGCAAAATTCTTTCATTGGTTGCCTGGGGCAACACATGCCAACACTAGGGAGAGAGGAAGTTGTATTTGACAGTAGAATGTAGCTTGAAGATACTGATGCTTTCTCTCTCGACTTTCTACTAAAACTCCAGGAAATTTAGAAATAAATGTAAGTTTTTAATACTGGACAGGGCAAGTACTGATAATCGAGCCCTTGTCCAAATCTAGGAGGAATTTCTATGAACAAGAAGGATAGTGAAATTAGATAGGGAAGCATATTCTGTGACTACCTAATTCTTCACTTCTAAGGAGACAGCAAATTTGGCAGCCATCCACACTGGTTGTCACTGGCCCAGCAAATTAGACAAATTGGGGAACTGTCTCTAGACCACAAAGGTGGTGAGAGGGACAGGGGCCATTGCTAACCAGTGGTGCTGAAGGGCAGGGTGGGAATGAATAACGCCAGGAAAAGTCCCAACAATGTTTGTTGTCCACTGGGGATGGTAACACTGCACATTTGCCGCAGGTTCTGAAGGTCAGAGCCCTCGGCACAGTCCCGCAGAGCCCCGTGATGGAAGCACATGGGGTACAAAGAACTGGTCTTGGAGCTGTGCTTTAAATCCTTTCTACTTTCAAGTACACAATCATCAGTTCATTCAGCCAGTATTTAATGAGGGGCCACTACATGCCAGATGCTACTTTGGATAAACGATTTGCCTTCAAGGAACTTACCTTCACATGGGAAAATTTTTTTAAATGTTGCTGTTTAGATATAGTCAAATTCAAGATATGATCTGAAGGCAATCAGGGAAAGCAGTTCAGAAGGTAGACATGTAAAATTTTTGTTTTGGATGTGTGTAATCTGAGTTATCTTTTAGGCATCCAATCTAAGGTGAGTTGTGTGTGTGTGTGTATGTGTGTGTGTGTATGTGTGTGTGTGTGTGTGTGTGTGTGTGTGTGTGTGTGTTGCTCAGGGGAGAGATTTGGATAGAAGATATGAATATGGGAGTCATCAGTATAAAACTGAAATTTAAAGCCATGTGACTGGATGGAATCATCTAGGGAACAAGGGTAGATCTAGAAGAGAAGACAGAAGACAGCCAGGATCTGAATATCTAAGTGGTTAGTCAAGGAGAGAAACCATAACAACCATGAGGTATGGAGGAAACCAGAAGGGGAAGATAGGTGAAGAAGCAGTTTCAAAGGGCACCAAGAGAGTAAGATGAAGACTGGGAATTGGCCTTTGGAGTTGGCATGATGGAGGCTGCTAACCTGGAAAATAACAGCTTCATGTGAAAGGACTCCAAAGTAGTTGAAATAGGTTCAAGAGAGAAAGGGAGTAGGAGAATGGATATAGCAAGTACAGACCACCCTTTTAGGAAGTTTTATTGTAGAGGGAAGTAGAAAAAATGAGGAAGTAGCTAGAGAGGTCCCAGGTCTAGATCAATAGATCTACCTACCTATATATTTTTCTTTTTACAACAGAAGTAGATAAAAATCAGTTCTTCTCATTCCCATTATAATGCACTTTCTATTTTGCCACATAGATTCCCACTTCATTTGACCTCAGAAGAGAAATCATGACTGGCTTCATAGTTGAAGTAGTGCTTATTAAGATGTGTGGCATTACAGCATACATATATACAGATGGGAGAAAAACTAGTAAAGCTGAAGAAATGATTGACAATATAGGACAAGGATGGACAACTATAGTTGCAGTCCAAATCCAGGCTTCTGTTTGCTTTAAAAGCCTTTATGTTTTAATGAGGACATAGAGACTGGTAGCATAAGGCCCACAAGGTCTACACTTACTATCTGAGTCTTTACCAGAAAAAGTGTGCTGCCCTGATAAAAAGACACAGGGAGGAAAGTGGAGGTACAATGGGCTTCAAGAGATGAAAAGAGGTGGGATTCATGTTACAAGTGAAAGCACTGTCCTTAAATTGAAGCAAGGACCCGGCTCCATAACTGGAGTGAAGACAGGTCGGCAATAGTGTTAAATCCAGAGGTAGTTTATCAGGTCTCCTGATTTCTCAATATTTGTTTTCACAAAATAAGAAGTGAAGCCATCCATTGAGAGTACATGAGGGGAAAAGATCATTGGATTTGAAGATAAGAGAAATGAATTCAACATCACCAAGGGAGGAGGAAATGAGGAGGATATACACACAACTTTCCTATGCTCATATATGAATACACAATCAGTGTAACACCACATCATGTTCAACCACAAGCATGGGATCAAAACTGTAATAGGTTGCACTCTATGTATGTATAACATGCCAAAATACACACTACTGTCATGTATATCTAAAAAGAACAAATTTAAACATTTTTCAAAAAGAGAAGTACCATTTGCAATTTTAAAAAAAGACATCTGCATAGGCCTTCCCTCATAGGAGAATTGCAAATTAAATTAACACAGGATTACAAGCAATCACTAAAGATCAAGAGAAAAGAAACATCTTCACCAAGACTTCAACATAAATGGGAACTAATGATTTGTTATGAGATTGTAATATCAACTGAAACTTAGAATGTGCTTTCTCATTGACCAGTCATTGATTGCATTTTCGGGTAATACCCCAGCCAAACACAAAAACATAAGTAAGTAGATAAATAACACCCTGCCAAAACTTTTACTGCAGTCCTCCTGGTAAGAGCAAAATATGGACAATAATCCATATGTTGATAGCAGCAATACAGCCAAATTAATTTTAGAATATTTATGTGATGAATAATACTGAAAAACATTCACTTTGCAAAATATTACATACAGGGGATTGTTTCCATCAAATTTACATACATAAAACAATGTTATTTATTAATACATATTTGATGAACATAAAAATAAGAACTGGTTACAAAATTCATGATAGCAGTTAACTCTGAGAAGAATGAAGAGAAATGTGACCAGGGAAAGGTTATTAGAAAACTCCAAACTCATTGACTGCAGTGTATTTCTAAAAGATTAAATAAAATATGACATAATATTAACTTTTTTTAATCCTGGGTGGTAGGTACATGGGTATTTATCATAACCTTTGTTCTTTTTGTATTTGTAATTAAAATATTTTTGCGAAACAAAAAAGTAAATGACAAGTTTATAAATATTTTGAAAAAACAAAAACTGGAAGCAAGATGGGATTTTTGTTGTTGTAACCTTTTTTCTTTTCTTTTCTTTTCTTTTTTTTTTTTCCAAAGATTGCTGGTAAGGTGGGAGGCTCTATCATAGAAAGTTGAATGTTCCAGGCAGCAGTGAGGGAACCACAGGGCTCTGCCCCTTTGCCTCCTGCTGAGAGTCTGCCAATGAGCCCCAGAAGGAGAATTTCCAGGGCTCCTTTTCCCTGGATGATGCCACTTCATTCTTCACTTCTTAGTTTATGGGTTATTCTCTCTAGAACATCTTCCCTCTTTTGTAGTTGAAAAGTTGTCTTGGTGTCACTGTTGTATAATTTCCTGTTTACTTGTGTGTCCCCTCTGTGATTGCTGCCTCCAGAGGGGAGGGGCTGTGCAGAACCCATCCTTGAAAGTCCCCCTGCTGGCACAGGTCCTAGCTCTGAGTTGTGTATCCTGCATTATTGCTGAGTAGATCCTTGACCCAAGCAAGGTACTGCAGGAAGAATCTTTGCTGGCAGAGGGCAGAAGGAGGGTGCTGAAGGTCTGAAGGTGCTATCCAGAAACAGTCAAAACAAACCCTTGAAAACCTTTTGCTGGAGCAAGACTTGTATTTCAGAATCTTTATCATCTGAAACTGATTTTCATGAACAAACACCACCAAAAAGAGTAGAATCCATTTTTTAAAAACTGCCAATCTACTGCCTGACCTTTCCTCCTGTTTTATCTAAACACACAATTAGGGAAAATTGGCTTAGCAATTGTTCAAAGTTGGGTTTTTCTTTTATAGCCTCCACTCAAAATACCCTATTCAACAATTTTTCCACACTAAAAAAGACAAGCGTCAGCTCTTTAGGAAAATAGCCTATGGGCATTTTCCTGTTGTTGCCATCTTGTCCAGTTTTGGAAACCACAGGAACCACATCAAACCTACCTATAGTAGTACTGGGGAAAGGATGTGGGATGACCGGTGTAGCAGAGAGTGAAAACTACATCCCTGTTAAGCTTGACCTTAACCCATCCCTAGTTTTAAAATCATAACATAACAGTGGTGCTCGTGACCTGACAGCAACCAGTCAGAACTGTCAGAAGGCATGAGCCTGACCGATTTTTGAACACAGTGTTTCTGAGCTCACACAGACGGGTCTAAGTCCCAGGGGTAGGTTGTGTAATTGTTCCTAAATGTTCACAGTCCTTCCCACTCGCCAGGTGGTTTTTAGAGCCCACTTCCGGCGGAGGCATGTATTGCATTCCCTGCTCCTCTGACAGCAGCGTGGCCACATGACTTCCTTTGGCCAATGAAATGCCAGAGAAAGTGAACCTGTGGGGTTCCTGGTGCAAAGCTTTAATAACATTGCGATTTTCCAGCAGTCACCTGATTCTCCATACTTTCCCCCCAAAGAATGGGTGTTTCAGAAATTAGCTCAACTTTCGGCCCTAATTCCAGAAGAAGATTCATGGAGCCAACTTGCAGCTGACAATGAATTTTTTAAAATAATAAATTTAAAATATGCCACATAGTAGGCACCAGAGTGCTGCTCCACCACCATTTCTCTGTGGCCGCCCACAGGTGCCCCTTAGAAGGCTGGACTAACTCTGCCCTAGGTGGTCTTTCTTTCCGCAGGGCCAGGTGTGGTAAATATTCTGCTTCTAGCACATAAGTTGACAAGCAGCCTCTGTCCTGCTTCTCAAAAGATTCAGAAATTTCTGAGTCCAAGACAAGCTTCAGTGTCCCACCCAATTTCCCAAGGGAAACTTCACAGATTTCTCAGTGGTGTCTCCTGAGCTTGCTAACTATCCTTTCCGTATCACAGTTGGAAGTACTAGAATTTCCCAAATTAAAGTGATTTTTCCTATCGATTTTGCCATTAGTGACAACAGCAGCTTCTCTGAAAAGATAAAAGATCTTTCATCAAATATTCCTTGAATGTGGGTGTAGTCCAGAACCTGCCTGTGCCCATCCTATTTTACAGGAGGAAGACAAGATCTTTACAGTTCCAGGAGAATTTTTTTTTTAATCCAGAATTTGACAGACCCTGGTGTTGGGCAGGGATGTTGTTCTGGAGGAAACAGAAATCACATCAGGAAGGTAACAACAATACTCTATTTAAAAAACTAGAAATATAGAATGAACTGGATCTTGTATCCATTTGATTTTAGTGGATTCCATACTTCACTATTCAGCACACATCAGAATGTTCTGTATATTAAAAAATGATATTCTTTCAACACCAAACATCTGTATGCTGTCGAAGTTTCAATCTTTATTTCTTATTTGGTATTATTGTGTGGTGCCACCAACATACTGTATGACATGGGATGAGTTACACAACCTCTTTGCTTTCATGTTCTTGTTCACAAAATGAATTGAGGATATTTGGTTTAATTATTTCTAAAATCATTGAAGCTTTTCAATAGTATGGATTGTCTTGCTTCTGTACATATCAGCTGGTTATTTGAATCTACTCTAGTCGTCATAAGCCGGTTTACCACTTCATCGCTATCATTATTGATATTTTGGCTTTAATAATTGGCATTTTCCCTTACCTAGCAGTCACTCTATCTATCTAGCAGCCCTGCCTTGTACCTTTTTTTTTTTTTTTTTTTCATCCAGAAGACAGAGATGCAGACTTGCAGATAGCCAGGGCCAGGGTTTGTGGAGGGAGGGGCTTTTCCTCTGCCTAAAGATGGCAAATGAGTTGATTCAAGTTGCCTAAGAGGACAATCCCAAAGCTACTCAACATAAGTTCAACATCTGTTCATGTTGAATTCCACTGTGCTCCCAGAGTCCTTTCTTCGCCAGCAAGTGTTATACAACAAAAGGTGGTGTTATTATAGCTACCTTTCAGTTGGTGGAATAAAGGGAATGAAGTAACATCAGTCATACCAGAGTCATCATAGCCCATATTGGGCAGAGCTAAGAGTACCCAGGTTCATTGTATGCCTTTTGATTCATAATCTGACCCTGACACACAGTGAGTACCTAAAGACTTCAGAAAAAAGTGTGTTCTGCAGTAGAGACAATGGCCAGTGTCAGATCTCTCCTGGAAGGTATATTGACTTTTCCCTTCAGGAGCTTTCTGCTCAAATAATTCCAGGAAGGGCAAGGAGGGCAACCTCCTTTATCCATACTTTCCTCCACTGAGTTGATATAAATATTCTGGTTAATATTTCCAAATGAGAAAATAAGAGAGATATTGAATATGAAATATTGATGGAATAGTAACTTTAGGGGAGCATGTGCGGATATAGACTCATATGCTGTTGGTATAAGCCTAAATTGGCACACTGGAGGGTAACTTGGCAACATAGAACACAACTTTAACATAAAACCATTCCACTTCTATCAGTTCTCCTAGCATAAGCTCCACAGGGTGCACAGACGTTCATTGCATAATTGTTTATGATAGCAAAATCTAGAACAACTTTTAGAATATGCTGAATTTGGATCAGTAGGAGATGGTTTGAATAAATTGTGGTCTATCCATGAAATAAAATTCATAGAGCTGCTTAGAGAATGAAGTAGACCTACTTGTGCTGACAATAAAAGATGTCCCCAATATACTAATTTAAAAAGGCGTGCTGCAGAACTTGCTTTCTACATGTATATGTGAACTCATTCACGTAATTATATAAATATATTCACAATAGAATGTACATAAAAGCATGATCAAGTGTAGCTTTTGCTGCAGAATGGGAAGAGGTGAGAGCAGAAAGGAAGATTTTACCATTCTGATTGCAAGTTCTCCACTTTACTACTTTATATTTCAATGCTCATACTTTACCTTTATATAAATTCTTTTCAAAACATAAATCTAGAAATGCCTTTTTAAAAATGAGGAGGAAATGGTGAAATAAATTAT
Organism: Sciurus carolinensis; assembly: GCF_902686445.1. Lineage (NCBI taxonomy): Eukaryota > Metazoa > Chordata > Mammalia > Rodentia > Sciuridae > Sciurus > Sciurus carolinensis. Next base: position 100,966,414 of record NC_062215.1, on the reverse strand, counting down.
GGTACAACCATAAAATGTAATACTAACCAACCATTAAAAATTAGTTCCTACGACTCCACTTGCTGACAGAAAAATGTGGGTGATGTATTGCTAAATTTAAAAAGCAGTTTACAAAACAAAACAAAAAAGAAGCAGGAGTGTGAGCATGAGAACCATGGAGGTTGCTTGTGGGTGACCTCCAGGATGAGCTCCTTGTTACCTCCGGGGCAGCGCAGTGCCCAGGAAGCTCTCCAGAAGGTGCCATTTATTAGGTGCTCGCCCCATGCCTGCACTGTGCTGCGGGCTCACATAGCTTATGGCCCATCCTCTCCACAAGTTCATTTCTCCCCATGTTGTAAGCAAGAGGTTGAAGACTAGGAAGGGCGTTTAGCTAGTGAAGCTTGGATCCAAACCCAGATTTGTCTTCCAAAATAAAAGATTTGTAGAATAAATTAGTCAACAAACCAAAACATGATGAAATTACTTGTATGTAGAAAGATCTCAGGGCTACAGCAGATTGAATTAGTAGAAGAGTGTATATGAAATTCACCACTTGGGAAGAAATCCTTACCCTATCACAACACCCCAGCAGTGAGGGGGAATGTTCTCTAGACCAGGCATTGAGTCCTAATTTCCTGCCTTCAGGAATATAATAGAAAACGGACACTGGAAGGGTGATTAGGGAGCAAAATTCACTGCTTTTCAAACCAAATTTGTAACCCATTATCTGGTCATGAAACTAATGTAGTATACCAAAATAAAGATTTTTTTTAATAGTAAACTGGAGGGCTGGAGACATAGCTCAGTGGTAGAGTACCAGCCTAGCATGCACAAGGCCTTGGTTCAATTCCCAGCACTGGAAAAAAAAAAAAAAACCTGGAATAGAATTGAATATAGGCAATATTAGCACATAATAAACTAATGTATATTTTGAAGGTTCATAAATTTTTGTAAAACATTTCAGTTATATTCTTATATACATAGAAATGTGTGCATTGAACCACTGTGCAAAACAGTAGTATACAGGGCAACCAGAAAACCACTTTTAAAACCACTGATTGAATCTCTGCTCCTTCATCAGATGATGCCCCCAAGGTCTAGTGGGATTAGATGATTCCACTAAGACTATATGCCATTGCCTACAGAATCTTCTAGTGTTTTTTCCCCACTTACATTTTTGTGTTTTAATATTCCCATCTTTCAGGTAGGGCTAACATTAATGAGTTGTGTTTTTTGTTGTTGGGTTTTGTTTTTGTTTTGTTTTTGTTTCTTTTTGGTACTGAGGATTGAACCCAGGGGTACTTTACTACTGAACCACATCCCCAGCACCCCCACCCCCTTCTTTGATATAAGTTCTCACTAAGTTGCTCAGGGCCTTTCTAAACTGCTGAGGCAGGTCTTGAACTTTCGATCCTTCAGCCTTAGGCTCCCAAATCACTGGGATTACAGGTGTGTCACCATGCCTGGTCAAGAGCTCACCTTTCTGACAAGGTCCACGATACTATCTTAATGTACTTTGAAAAGATGATGTATAAACATGGAATCCACACCCCTTAATACTTGCCAAACTGTTAATACAAGATGAACTGCTGGGTTCTGCCAGGATCTGAGGTCACTGCCTCAGTCAGTATCAAATGAACAGAGCAGTTTTCATGATATAGGACATAGCAATTTCACATCCACTTGTACTGATAGCTTATTAGGATGGTTCCAATTCACTGATGACCCACGGGTGGGGAGAGAAGCAGTGGCATGTGTCAGCAATGCAACACCACACTATTTCTGGAGCATCCAATATTACTGTTCTTCAAACACCTGAGAGTTATTCTCTGACAACTCCAATTCTTGATTGAACTGCACACATTTAACCTCAACATGTGCATTAAAATAAGAAGAAAACTGTCCTCCTCACTCCATTGAATGCTTTTTCCAATGAATTACTCAAATTTGTTCTGAGTGACCACAGTTGCTTTTCTTTTGTCTACCAACACACCATTTCATTACAAATTACAAAAACTTTTCTCCTCAGGAGCTTAAGGAATGTCTTCCTCTTCTCAAGTTTAAGGTGCAAATATTCCTCCTTCCAAGATCTTTAACTTTGATCACTGTACCTTGATACCTTTTGATTTGTGCTGATGGGTCAGTGGGAGACTGGTTATGAACTCTTCTGCAGATCTGACACCAGGCACTCCACATGAAAATCTGATGTCCCAGAATAGGATGTCTTCACACAAAACCAGAGCAAGGCTGAGAAGCCAACTGGATGTTGCTGTATTGTTGAATTTCCAATCTGGGTATGGGCAGAGCTACAGACATCCTTTGAGAATATAGAGAAATAGTAATTTGTGAGTTTTCACCTAAATTCCTCATTTGCCCATAATAATTCTTTTGATTTAGATGTGCTTCTCCTTATCCCACTTTGTACTATTCCTAATCCATTCCTTAATCCAAGCTCCCCTTTTTGATCACTACTTATCCCTTTGCTTTAAGATCAACCTGAAAACCTTGGCACGTTGGTTTCTAAGGAACACTTTGCCCTGTCAACCATGTCCTGTGCATGGGCTATTTGGTAGCTTTGTATTTATTGGAGATCTGCATCTGAACCTGATTTTTCATTGCCATTTGTGGTCTTTCCATGGGATCCAAGCTTTCTTCTCTCTGTACTTATCAAAGTTATTTGAGGTTTCTGCTTGTTTGTGATCTGAAAATGGATACCCATTGGGCATAAACTCTGGTGTCATAACATTTCTTATATGTTATATATTGAGCTCTATCCTCAAGCTGCAGTCCACCAATGCTGCCACTAGATCACTTATTTTACAATAAGTAACAGGTTAGGGACATTCAGTTCACACTAAAAGGATCATATTGAGTCCCCATCTATTCTAATCCATTTCTCTACTATTTAAAATAAGTTAATAGTTCTATGAACTTCAAACCTAAATCAGATGACACCACTATAAATTTATATAATTCCAGTCAATGAAAATTTACTCAATCATTATTATGTGCCAGATGCAGGAGGTTCAAAAGTGATGCTCCACATTCAAGAGGCTGACTAGGAGAGCCACTAACAAACATTTGTCATCACCTCAGGGTGTGCTAATTCCAGCCTTTAGAGATTTCCCACGGTCACCTATGAGTGCGAATACAATGTGAAGAAATTTGCCTGTGGTCACTTAGCTTTTTGGCGACCAAGTTATGACTTGAATCCAAGTCTGTTAATCCAAAACTGATACTCATTCCACTTTACCTTTTCTCTTCACTGCAACATACACTGTTTATTTCTGAATTTTAGCACTGATTGTCAGATGTACCATGGATTTAATAACATTTCAGGGAAGAAAAGTATATTTAAAATTTTTTTTAATTTCTTTTTAATTGACAAAAATATTGTGTATAATTATGGAACACAAAGTGATATTTTGATATATATGTACATTGTGGAGTAGCTAAATCAAGCTAGTATGTAACCTCATATACTTATAATATTTTTTGGTGGAGAACATTTAAAATCTAAGTTTTGGACCAACTGCAAAAGACAAATATTTATCCCCACAATTACATTGTTTTCATGGCCAGAGTTTGAATCTAAATCTTCCTTCTATTAATGAATTTTGGGACCCATTCTTGACCTGGTGTACAAGCTTGAGAGAAGGAGGAGGTCCTGAAGGAGAGAGGGGAGGGAGGCACCCGCTAACGTTCAGTGGGAGCTTTGGTTCTCCCATCCATCTTGGCACAGCATGCCCACATATTTGACCAACGTAGGGTGGGAGTGGGAAGCAGAGAGGAAAGGAATGCTTTGTTCAGCTCCTATCATCCTCCAGGGAAATATACAGCTCACAGCTCCTGGAGCTGAGCAGACATGCCGAGACAGAGGTTCCCTGGTCAAAGCTCTCTTATCATGGAGCCCTGAGGTGCCCTGCACCTGAATGCCCGAACGCAGAATGCTGGACAAAAGCAGCTCTGACATCCTGCTCAGGGGCTGGTGTATCCCCCGGGCCCACAGGCACCACTTTTTCTTTCACTCAGCCATGAGGGAGAGATCGCAGCAGGCTCAGGCTTAACAAAACTCAGCTTGGCTCCCATCCAGTCAGAAGCAGTATACTTTAAAGTTCTGTGTCTTTAGGTCCCTGGCTGTGGCTGCCATCCATGCTGGGATAAGCAGGCTTTCCACATACTTTTTTGCTCACTTAGAGCCCCAGCCTGCCAAAGCTTTTCTTAAGATGTGATCTGTGGACAGGAATGACACTGGTCTTCTATCAGTTTCTTTATCATGGACCATATTATATTCTAAAAAGGATAGGAGGCAATGTCCTAAGACAGCTCTCTATTTAAAACCAGCAGCGTCTTAGGTGGCAAGCAATAGAAACTGGCCCCAGCTAACATAAAGACTTCATTGGAATAAAGGGACCCTGGTTAGAAGAACAGAGGGAAGCTCACAGAATTGGAGGGAGGCTGAAGAAACAAAGAAGGAAAGGGCTTATTTCTGGGGTAAGGGCTGGTTCCTGCTTTAGTGGATCTCTTGGCTTTTATAGCCAGAATGGCAATTAAAAGGAAGACTATTTCCCTATTAGAACTACTCTGTCAAATGCTTATCTTAGAATTAGAATATGGATTGTCCATTATTACCTCAATGATAAATTTTTTTATTTTGATAACTTTATTCTGGTTATGTTAATGAATGTCTCTGTTTTTAGAAAATGCTGAAGTATTAGGGGTGATTTAGTTTATTTTCTTTTATAATAACATAGTACATGAGGATGGGTAATGTGTAATGAAAGGTTTATCTAGCTCACGATTTCAGAGGCTGAAAGTTCAAGACTGGGGTGGCCACATCTGTTTGGCTTCCAGTGAGGGCTTCATGATGGATGGCCTCATTACAGTAGTAGAACAAGCAAAAGAGATCACATGGTGAGACAGGAAGCCACAAAGCACAAGGGATGGGCTTGCTCTTTTTACAACAACCCACTCTCTCAAGAGCTCATGGGGTCCCACAGAGCTACATTAATCCCTTCCAAGGGCAGCACTCACTTCATGACCTCTTCAGCCTCCACTGGGCCTTCCTTGTTGAAGGTTCACCCCCTCAACACTGCCACACTGGGGACAGTCTCCAGCACATGAACCTTTGGGGTTGCACTTATGCCATCTTCAAATGATATTGAGGGGTAAAGGGCATGGTGTTTGAAAATCTTTTAATAATGGTTCAGAAGATAAGTAACAATTATTGTATTATTAGAAGTAAGGGGAATGATAACTCAAATGTGGCAAAATTTTTAAATGAATGGATCTTAGACTTTTCTGTAAGTTTGAAATTATTTTAAAATAAACAGCTTCGTCAAAAAATAATCTTTTAAAAACATAATATTCAGATTTCTCATCCATGATCAGTATAATCTGAATCTCTGGGGGTGAGATCCAGGCTTTCAAAGTTCCCCAGGAACTCCTGTGAGCAGCCAGCGCTGAGAACCAGGCTCTAGGAGTCGGAGGGCTACCTTGGTTAACAACTACACTGAGGAGCAGCCTGCAAAGTAATCACAACCATTAACTTAGCATGTATAGCCTTAACTGTTTATTATATTTATGCTTTTCATTACAAAAGTAATATAACTACATTGCATAAAAATTGGAAAGTATTTTTTAAAAAGAAAAATAAAAAGTTATTATCATTACATAACCAATGAAAGCATCTTGGCTTATTTTCTCCAAATATGCATGTTTGCTTCCTTGGTGGCATGACACATTGAACATACAACATTAGTGCTGCTACTGTTTTCATTTGACATTGAAAACATCTTCAGGGCAGTCTTTTTTGATGATACTACACCAAGTGAAAGTGCAGTTATTGACTTAGCTATTCTCCTACTCCTGCACATTTAAATTGTCCTGATTTTTTTTTTTTTTTTTGAATTACAAATAATGCTGCAAGGAACAAATTTGTTCATAGCAGTGTTTCTGTATTTCAGACCATTTATACAACTAGGAGCACTGGGTCAGGATAAGTCCATTCTCATAGCCCTCAACACATTCAGTCTAATTGCTTTGCAAAAGAGCTCTAACAATTCATACTGCAACGAGCAAGAGATGCTAGTTTTGCAGCATTTGACATTATACATGAGTTGGTGCAAATTTAATATGTGAAAATGTGTCAGATGGAGGCCAGAACTAGCAGAAAGGCAATCTTGGTTTTAACTCTTGTTCGGTCACTGATGAGCTATGATGCTTGGAGATGGTGCTTTAATCTTTTCCATCATTTCATATATTTATTCCACAAAATCTTATGATGTGCCTTATGTGTTTGGGCACCATTCCTGGTGGACATGAATATAACTTGAAAGTTGGGTGCACACAAAACTGTTGTGGTTGATTTTTCTGGACTAGTCCTCACTAAGGCTGCTTTTGGTTAATAACTGCCCAATAGAATCACCAGGGTTAGGTGGAGCTTTAAAACTGTTCAATAGTCTAAAGCATCCCAGAAGAATTCATTTAGAATTGCTAGATGTAGGATCTGGGCCTTATTATTTTTTTGAAAGCTTGGGTGCTTCTGTTGTGTAGCTGCTATAGTGTTCACTGCTATAGTGTTCTAGGGGATATGGATACATTGGGGTTTGGCCTCAGAATATCAAAGGTCAGGTTTCAGAGTGAAGGTGCAGAATTAGAAGAGGGGCTTTTGCTTTCTTCCACTGCAGCCTCTTGAAGATAGCACATCATCTGCTCCCACCTCAAGACCTACCCTTGATACATGTGGGATTGAACAGGCTCTTGCCATTTCTTGGTGTGAACTTTGTGCTAATCTTGGTAATTCTGGCCTTATATCCTTACACGGTTCACTTCTGGGAACTCCCAGGGCCCATCCTCCCATGCTTTTCCTCCCTGCAGAGTCCCTGCTGACTGTTCCCAGCAGGAGCAGCCCATGCCAGCCCATCATTGTCTCCCTTGATGTGCTTCATTCACACTACTCCCCAAATTGGAAGATGGTTGTTATTCACTATAATCTACAATATTTCATGAAAGCTGCTCTCTGAGCCCTTCCAAAGGTTGCTCTGTTCTGTCAACTCTATCATTCCCTTTTGCAAGTACCATGAATAATAATGACCCCTGAGTACCAGGCATCTGACAAATCTTAAAGTGAAAGTAAGTATCCAGGACCATGCTCAAAAGAAGCATTTCCTGGTCTAAGTGAAATATTCACCTCAGTGGACCAGAGGGTGAGTTCCCTCTGTTCTGATAATTTGGGGCCACTGAATAGGGGACCTGGGGATCCTAATACAAATCACATTCCTAGTAGGCCACTTTCATACCCTGGTGTTATTGAAGTGAATACACAGAGCGGCCCTTACTGTCCTACTTTCTCTAACATGAAGGTGATTGATTTAGTCTAAGGAACTTTAAAACATCAGGTAGTTTTAAAGTTTCCTGTACCTCTGGTGATTTTAATGGGCAGTCAATAGCTAACAGACGTGACACATGAAACAACCATCAGGGATGAACAGTACCTGTTCACAGAAGCGAACACTCTAGAAAATGAAGACCACTCTAGAAAAAATAAAATTTGGATCGTGTTATGGTTTGGATATGAGGTGTTCTTATATGGTTTGGATATGAGGCTCATGTGTTATGCAATGTAGGAATGTCAGAGGTAAAATGATTGGATTATGAGAGTTGTGACCTCATCAGTGAATTCATTCATTTGATGGATTAGTAATTTGAATGGACTACTGGGTAGTAGCTGTTGGCAGGTGGGACATGGCTAGAGGAAGTACATCACTGGGGACATGCCTTGGGAGGGTTAATATTCTTTCCTGCCCCTTTCTCTCTGTCTCTGTCTGTTGGTCTGTCTCTCTCTCTCTCTCTCTCTCTCTCTCTCTCTCTCTCTCTCTCTCTCCCCTCTGCTTCCCATTTGCCATGAGCTTAGTAGATTTCCTTCACCATATTCCTCTGCCACATTGTTCTGCCTCAACTTGGACCCAGAGCAACAGAACTGGTCATCCATGGACTGAACCTATGAAACCATGAGCCTCAAATAAACTTTTCCTCCTCTAAGTTGATCTTGTCAGGTATTTTTGTTACAGGGATTTAAAGTTGACTTCTTTATTTTCTAATTATATTTATCTGTAGTTAATTACCATCTTCTCCTAAGATTGACCTCTTAGCTTTCCTAAAATCCAATGACCAGGAACTTTTGATGTCTGTACTACAAATTAATTCTTTTAACTAGCCTAGCACCTTCTCATTTTTTTGTGTCTTGGATTAAATACCACTTTTCCTGAGTCTTCTCTCACCTCTAAAATGAAGCCAGAATCTCTATTTTGGCTGTTCTCAACATCTTCAACTATAGTGTAAAGTAAACACATTGCCTATGGCTCATGTCCCAAATACTGTACTCCAAATAGACCTTTCAGAGCTTTTTAAGATTACCTGTTTTAGAAGAGAGTTCATGGGAGGTCTGATTGCACAATTCATGTTGATCTCGGGCTGTCACACATCAAGAAGCGTGTATCTCTATCTAGTACACTTGGTATTTAGATCAGATGCAAAACATACAGGGGGTCATTAGTTAGTTAAACATATTCAAGTCAGGGATGGGCCCAACTCTTTCAGTATTTAAAGGTAGGGATAAGCCCAGAGTTGACATTTGCCAGTCAAGCCAGGCTGAGTCATGAATGAGTCCAAAAATGTCTTCTCCCACTTCTGAGGTCTGCCCAGCACCTCACCCAGAGCACCTCAATGTGATTTTACTCAAGTGTGATCTCTCTTCTCAGACAACTTGTCCTCTCAGCCACTTTGTGATGGGGGTGCCAAGTTGCTCATGGTCCTGTTTTATTGTTTGGAGAGGCTGGGATGGGAGCAAAGCCAGGAAGCAGTTGTGTAGTTGGACCAATAACCCACACCCAGTGAACACCAGGGAGAAGATAGATGGCATGCTCAGACTCTGGTACAGATTCTATGGAACCCAACGATCATGCTCCTCTGTAGATAGAATAAGGGTCACGTGGTGACTTGATTTTAAAATCTTCTCAAAGGTGAATGGACTCATTGAGGGCGTGACTTATTTGTAGCCTTCCTCTGCAACATGATTGCATTCTGGTGGTACTCTGTTCATTTTCAGACACTTTCCCTGCTTTGACAACATGCTGTCTGTTACCTCCACAGGGGGACTTTCATGAATGCCCAAACTCCAGGTTTGATTCTGGACTTGCAATAGTCCCCTGAGAAAACTGATTCTGAATAACTGATACTCTCTAAGACAAATTGTTCTGCTTTTTTTGGACATGATTCTGATGGTGATTTTTCCAAGAATATTTTTCTTCTCCAGTTAAAGGGCAAAAGTTTGCCCTTTCTAGTTTTTTCCTCTGTCGTTCTCCACCATGATAATCCTCATGTACTTCCAGTGCTACAAGGAAAATGAATGAAGAGGGTCCCTTGAGGTTGTTTCCCATTACCTAGGTCTTAATTGCTTTGATCATCAAAGAAAGGACATTTTGATGAGCTCTATCCTTTCTTTAACACAGTAATGTGATATTCTCAGAGCCAAATGATCAGAGTTCTGTGGGGTTCTTTTCCCTCCCATATAAAATAAAAAAGAGGACAAGATTTTTCCAAGGTCCTATTTACCTTTAACTTTGTGACCTGAGAAATTGCTTTTTAGTAAAATGCCAGAGAAGGTTAAGGCCATCATGCATATCATCCTGGTGATAGGTGTGTGGAGCAAAGAGATGTGGATCAGGAATCAAAGTTCTTGTAGTATAAACCAACAGCAGGGCCTCTTTTAACCACTGCAATGCTTTAGCTATCAAAACTTAAATGGAGTCATGCTGATCAATTGAAGCAATGTGTATGAAAGTGCTTTGAGAATAAAATCATGTAAAACAATTGTGCTTGCTATTAGAAGAAAAGAAAAAAGAATGCTTGAGTCATTTCTCAGTCTCTGGATTTTAAGTTTCTACTCAGTTTCAAATATCATTCATAGAATTTTTCTACCCATCTAATTAATTCCAGCAACCACAATGAAGTTCAGTTTTGCAAAAGGTAATACTGAGATAATAGCAATTTGCTAATGGAGAAACCATGGTTTTAAAAGTCAGCTAATGAGACTCAAGAACGAAGACTAATTTGAATGGCATGTTAGAAATCTACATCAGATTTGTGGCACCAAAATAGCTTAGGAATTTTTATATTTCAATAATTCATAGATGTGTTTTCCAGTAGATCTCAGCGGAGAGGACACCAAACTGAAGGCATAAGGCTTCATATTTATGCCTCAGTGATGCCCCAAGTTGCTGTGCAATCATAGAAAAACGTCTGACTCTCTAAGGTCAAGTTCTCCCAGTTACAGTGCGGATTAATAACACATGCTCAAAGCATTTTCAAATATTTCACTCCTACTCTGTAAGTTATAGGAAATTTATTAAAAACATTTGTGAGTGTTCTTTAAGTATTATATTAAATTAAATTATAATGTAGATAAAGCAACATCTCTGACTTCACATACTGATATGACCTAAATTTTGTAGATAAAATCTTACAAATGTGTTAGAATGCATTTACAAAATGAAGGATCTTTTTAAACATGAAAGTTTGTGTCTTCAAAATCGTATTTTCTAAAAACATTGTCCACCTGCAATGCTGTTTAATACACAGAGCTGCTCATGGAGGTTAATGCTCGAGATATCTTTATGTAAGTACAACACTTTAAGAAATAGTAATTATATCACTGATAAAGAACCTAATAGAAAACTTCTTTGAGGACAAGGTGTATTTTCCTGGAAATTTCAAAATACAGGGCATTAAAGAACCTGGAGTCACAAACAAGCTGAAGCTTTGCAAGTGTGCTTTTACTCTATTGTTTTAATAAGAAAAATAAAATAAATGCATTGGATAGATAAAAAGGAATATGTTTCTTGTTGCAGGAGAAACCGTCAAGAGTTAATATTTTCTATGGTATCATCATTAAAATAATTCACCCTAAGAATAGAATAAGATAAATAAAATTTGCTGGGGATACAGTTCAGGGGTAGAGCACTTGCTAGCATGCATGTGGCCCTGGATTTAATCCCTAGCACTACAAAAGAATAAATAAATAAATATAAGTAAAACAAAAATAAATATAGGTTAGTGGGATGATCTATTTATACAATACACATAAATAACATCTTTATATTTCCTGTTGAAACAAAGAAATGTTCAAGGGGAAGCGTTGATATGATTGAACAAGGAAATGTAACAAAGAAATGTTCAAGGGGAAGTGTAGATATGATAATCTTTCTTTGATTTTTTTTTTACACACTTACAGTTTGTATGAATCATTTGGCATGGGTGAACTGCCTTATATCTTTTCATGCATGTATGTCTTGTTTGTACAACTGGAAAGAGAGCTTCTGGAAGGAAGTCCCCTGTGGTGCTAAGCCCAGTGCATTGTACATAACCTGGGTGCATTAATCTTTGATTGACATGCACATTTGCAGGAAGGAGCCTGTTGAGATAACACTTAAAATTTTTATTCATTGATTTACAAAATGTACAATATTTACAACATCTAGGCATTAGTCCCATATTGACATGAATGAAGAGAATCTAAAAATAAATATGTGGCACATAGGTTAATATACACATCATGGCTCTTTGCACTCTAAGCCACCACCAATGGTGAGATTTAATGGAAAATTTAATGTGGTAGAAAAGTCAGATGGCTGACCAGTCCTGGACCTTCCACGTGAATGGCCCTTCCTTGGTTCCTTGAGGCTGGGGATGGCGAACAAACTGCTTTCTTTCAGAAGAATTAAACAAAAACCATTCTAACAGGCATGGGGGGCGGGGGGTGCATGCAGCACATCTGTGCAGAGTCTGCAATAACTCCCTGGGTAGTAGATGGATCTGTACCACTGTGGACCTGATCCCTCTACACCAGTCAAGGAGGCTTTGATGTGGTCACCTTCTTATCTCTTGTTCAAATCACATGCAGTACTTGGAAAATGTCAGTGGAGTGTGACCATGCATAAAAATGATACTTGTAGATATGTACAGCATCACATTTTCATTGTCTTATAGCATATTTCTTTCTTTCTTTATTCATGTATTTGTGGTGCTAGGGAGAAAACCCAGGTTAGAGCATCTTTAGATGCAAGATCAACTATCTCCTCTTTTAGTAAGAGGGGCAAACAAGGAAGCCATACCCTTACTTTCTAGAGAAAAAAAAATATCATCTGAGGACACATGCAGAAAGCATCCTGCACAAAATAAATTCCACATGATAAGATGGACAAATTCCTATGAAGTCAGGCCTGGAAGTTTTCCTTGGAGGATAATTCCACTTTATTTTCCTCTTCAATCCTGCTTCATCCCACATAATCTAAATCTGAAGGAAAAGGCTTCATGTTACTGAGGTTTTTTGAGCCTCAGTACCTTCATTTGTGAAGTCAATATATCAGTAATAATATTCCTTACCGAGCTTTTGCTGGGATTATAGGACCTAACTTATGTAAAGTGCTTAGCATACTTCCTGGCACACAGGAGTTGCTTAATGAGTGTCTTGTTTCTCTCCCTCTACCATCCCAGCCCCAATTATAAGCAACAGGTTGATAAGCCTACCAAACTCTGAATTAAGGCCATGTAATATAATTTAGATGATTTTGTATCAAGGTTACTACTGTCAGTTCATATTGGGTCCCTGAGGGAGTCTCATTTTATAAGCCAGAGAGTTTCCTATGCAGGGCAGATGGATCCTCACAACACTGTCATGGCTCCTCCAAGTTCCAGGCAAACACGTCCCATAATCCTGCATAAAGTGCAGACCAGTGATGGTCTCTACCTGCATACTTTTGGGACAACACCACTGAGGAAACCATGAGCAAGAACCTTGAGACAAACACATTACTCCTGCTCATGACCTATTAACTTTTCTCAATACCAGTGGAAGTATTATAGATAACTTTCAACAAACATATATTATAAGCTCTATGATGGTTGAAAAATAAGTATTCTAATTTGATCATTTTGTTCAGAATAAAGAATTTTTTAGAATATATTTTAGTTTCCAGTTATGCCATACAAAAATAAATACTGTTTAAAGGATTTACAAGGAAGAACAAAGAAATACAACTCTGGGTGCCAAAAATATATGAAGGATGGCAAAAATTTTATCCTCTACTTCAAAAGCAATATCTAGAAGAAATAAAAACTTCCCATTAAGTCTCTTTACTAATCACACAATCTACCTTTTTCTCAATCTAGTATATTATCCCTTTCCCCCTATTAATATAGAGACAATTTAATGCAGAACCTTCTCCATAAAGTTACTGGGAATTTGGAAGGGAAGTGTTCTTTGGTAGTAAGAACTGTCAATGGAGAAAGTGACTGGCTGAGTCACTGGGCCCTCAAAACGAATTACTACTAACATCCACACATCTTCCTCTCATTCTGAATCCTCTCTGTCTAGATTAGCTATGCAAGAATAGAAACCAACACCTAAAGAAAACAACCCCATTCTGCTTTGGGACTCTTTGGACACCATTGGCCAAAGTGGAATCAGGATTTCCTGGAACATAATTGGGCCCAAAGTCAAGGTCAGTCTCCCCATTTCCAAGAAGGGTTCAATGGTTGTCAGTTCCTTTAAGTTGGGCGAAATTCTTTTCCAGCCACCCTTACAAATGTACCAAATTTTGCATCTGCCTTTTTATCTTCCCACGTAGCAGAGGGAGTATGATTGAGAGACGAAGGCTCGGAAAATTAAATTAAGCAAATTGCTTGCTACTCTTTGAGGAACTCAGTCAGAATCTCAAAGGAAATAGTCCAATTGTTTTCAATTCAAAGTTTTAAAATTCTAAAGCTATAACTGGATTCATGATTGTAATTAAAGCAGTGGTTCATTGCCTTTCTCCTGAAAAACAAATGTGTACACATGTCCATATAACATATTCCTGACATCTCAGAGAGTTCCAGGTCCTCCTCCAGCTCATGCATGTATTCCAAATCAAGAATCTAGATTACAATAAATGCAGAACTATTTCTTGGAGTCAAAACAAAGGTCTGTGGTATGGCATTCAGGGTCCACACTGGAGCAAGCTGGCTTTGATGGGATCTTGGTTAGACTCCAAGTGGCAACACTGAAGCAGTGGGAAGTGGGAATGCCTGACCGTGATGACATCAGTGAGAGGCGTGGTCTCACACAGGTGACTACTGTCAGGCCAACGATTCATGCAGGACTATGGATATTGAGATCCCATGGATCCCTAGTAAACACGGCACTGTTGAGCTGCTATAGCGTGAGTCCTAACCACACCCACAGGCAGGACACTATCACCGACATGCAGTGTGGGTGCCCATTTGTCTGATTTATAGGTGATGTTGTGGCAAACGTGGCATCAGTTTCATTTCGGGGGAGTGGCAAGTTACAGATATTTCCTTCACAGCAGGAGGTGCAGACCTGAAAGAAAGGAAGAGGAAAAGTAGGTGGTGAGAGGCCAGCAGGTCCCAGAAGGAGACAGGGATCTTTATAAACTGTCTCCTTATGGCAAGACTCAAATGAAAATGCTCTATTCCACAAAGGAAATGCCAGCCTACATTTAGGGAGGGTGGGGACAACAGTCCATCTAGAAGTAACATGGTCAGAATGAACATCCCCAGCCTCAACTTCAATGCACTGGGGTTCTGTATTTGACATTCAGCCACGTGGTTCTCAGGAAGTTTCACGACTTTTGGGCTTTATCTCTTCCACCTGTGAAATGAGATTTTGAAACTTGCTCTTCCATTACAAAGATGCTCTTTTTGACTACTTGAGGCAGCTGTCAGGAGGATACACCTTCCTCTGCCAAGTTTTCACAGTGAAAATGAAGTGGCAACAGCCCCCGTAATTTAAACTTGAATATTTACTTTCATTATCACTATCTGTATAATTATCTCCATTCTCGTGGGTGAGTTAACGTTTGAAGGGTTTTCATTTATGCAATTACTCCTGCTTTATACTGCTTTACTCCTGAATTATATGAGAGAAATAAACCCAAAGGGTTACTGACAGCAATTATTTTAGGCCATCGCTACACAAAGTACGGACCAGCAGCTTCAACATCAGCTGGGAG
This sequence comes from Sciurus carolinensis, assembly GCF_902686445.1. NCBI lineage: Eukaryota > Metazoa > Chordata > Mammalia > Rodentia > Sciuridae > Sciurus > Sciurus carolinensis. The sequence continues at coordinate 100,951,361 of NC_062215.1, read as the reverse complement.
CTTGTTAGAAATGCAGAATCTCAAACCTTGCTTCAGACTTAGAGAATTAGAATCTGCATTTTAATGAGATCCCAGATGATTCATATTCATAGGATGGTTAATATCCTACACTGTCATTATCCTGCTGAGATTTAAGTCTCTGGTCATAATTGACATGGGAAGAGAATATAATGTTGAGAAGGGAGACAAGGTCAGAAATGAGTTTGAATTCTGTTTCTGTCACTTGTTGGCTGTGTGACATGAGCAGAGGACATAACTTCTCTGATCCTCCATGTTCTCCTCAGTACTGACACCACAGTAACACTTGAGCCCAGCCCAGCTATCTGGAGGGTCAGATTATGACCTTGGTTTTATGTTTCATATTTCAAACCAGGAACAAGTAGGCTTTCATTCTTAGTAGGAATTTAATTCTTAGTGTATTTGAGAAATCACCTGAAAATTAGGCATATGTCACTGACAGTGCTATTCAAGGATATGAGAGAGAGAGCTGCCTGAATCACCAGGAAAGCAACCTGACAGAAGCAGGAGATGCTACAAAGGACAAGGCATGATTTGCTAAGAGCACCCCTGCAGCCAGCAGGAGAGGCTGAGGCGTCACTCATTCTGACCATGAGTCCACTGCCTGTCTCTGATTCTTTATAACCTCCGCCATGGCTGGGCCCTGAAGTTCATTTTACACAAAGCACTTCTATGTACAGGCACTGCCGAAGTGCCTGTAGGGAACAAATCCAGAAAAGATGGTTCTCTTGTCACCTATCAATTGACCCAGGAGCCAGTAGAGACTTCCACAAACTGGCATCCCTCACTTTGCAAAAAGTTATCAAAGCTAAATTGCCTGGGACCCCCTCAGGGGGATGGATTGTTGTTGCATCTGGGATGTTTGCCACGGTGACACAAGTGGTCCCTGCTCCTCTCCCTTCCAGTAGCTTCATGACTTTCCTGAGTGAACAAAGGACTTCTTAAGATAATCCTCTGTACTGGGCTTGCACAATTGAGACCTGTCGTCCTGTGCCCTGGTGTTCACTCGTACTCTTTTAGAGCAGACAGGAAACGACGATTCTTTTCACAATGACATAAGACAATCAAAGGGCAGCCTACAAGCGGGGATTGGAGGTAGCCCTCTGAGCTGGGGGGACCCTTGACTATGCCATGCCATCACGAGCTGTGTTGCCAAACCTTTTGGCCTTCATGCTCCGAGTCTCTGCAGCCAGTGGACAAGCACTCTTCCAGGGGAACGCAGCGTTTGGTGACAGAGATGCTGTTTCCTGTGACTTCCATTGTGTGCTGAGTGTAGCAGTATCTGGTCTCTGTTAACAGAGAGAATATGCTTTAATTGAGATGGGAATGTTAGCCCTGTCTACCTAAAAGGAACACAACAGGGGATGAGCACTCCAGCTCCTGAAAAGGTCTAACTGTACACAGGATGTACACCACCCCCAGTGCCCATCATTCCCAAAGATCTCCCTGGAGAGATCCATTTCACTATGGTAGGAGCACAGCCTTTCAGAGAATGCAGGTCTCTATCCACAGTGATCCCCATAAAGTGAGACTCCATGGGATCACTCTTTATCTTTCTAAAAATTTCGTCATTGTCCTTGTCTTTAGAGGATAAGTGGTTTGGGTGTTGATTTAGGAGGCGAGGTTGGCAAATTTCAGAAAGATGAAGAGATAAACAGTTCAAAAAATGTAGGGCTAAAAGAAAATAAGTTAGGCAGGTACAGTAGTCTTGCAGGGGATGAAAGACCACAGCAGAGGCTGGTTGTATGTGTGTGTGTGTGTGTGTGTGTGTGTGTGTGTGAGAGAGAGAGAGAGAGAGAGAGAGAGAGAGAGAGAGAGAGAGAGAGAGAGAGAGAGAGAGGTATTCCCATGTAAGGGCAAAACTATTAGAAATAGATACATTTTATTTGGAGAAAAAGTCTCTATGCAAAAGAACTTCTCACCACTGAGCATAACTGGGTCTAGGCTGCCTCAGGAAAGATTAACCCAATAACTGGGGCAGTCCAAGAAGCTTGCTTCTCCCAGCATGATTTCAGTGTTTTTCTGGGACAGCAGGTGATGACCATGATGGGAACTCAGAGAAGTTCCTCTATCTCATGAGTGTGAAAGCTTGAGGTTTATTCCAAAATTCTATAGAGAATTATTCTATTGGTAATTTAAAAACTAAAGAAAAATGGCTATGTCAACGTAATTCTTCAGAGCCTCCAGGCAGCGTTCAGCTCTCTAAGCCTGGGATTTAGGAGAATGTTCCCGCTCTACTTTCACATTAAAAAGGAAAATGAATAATTCTTAAGAAATGTCACTGAGCTGTTTTTCATCCATATCTTAGACCCAAGTTTGCATGCTTTATACATTTTGGATATTTAGTGGCTAATATGGAATTATGACCTTCTATGATATTATTTATTAGGCAATAAAAATTTCCCCCACCAGATTCTGTCATGATTTTGGCAGCTTTTAACCAAAGTGCTAATATTCAAAGAAGGAAAGCTTAAGAATTTTAGCTCCTCAGAATTAACTAATGTAGACCACATTGATATATCTTGGGAGTCAAGAAAGTGCTGTTTTTATTTATTTTTGGTAGCAGGGATTGAAGCCAGGGGCACTTTACCATGGAGCCAAATCCCCAGTCCCTGCATTCCTTTTCTTTGAGACAGTGTCTCACTAAGTTGTGGAGAGACCTTGCTAAATTGCTGAGGCTTGCCTCAAATTTTCAATCTTCCTACCTCAGCCTCCGGAGCATCTGGCATTATAGGCATGGGTCAAAATGCCTGGCAAAAACTTGGGTTTTAAAAGTCTTCTAAAAACCCCATCTAATAGGAACTCCAAAATGGCTTCTTACTGAGTCTAAAAATAGCCCCTTTCCCAGGGGTTATGCTGTTGAGTGTGCCTGGGCAGAATCTGGGTCAAGGCCCTCCCTCAAATGCTGTCCCCACACTGTGCCCTGGCTGGGATGTTGGAATTTTGTTAATTGGAATCAGGTTGAGGCCATCTCAAGCTTGCTCAGGATCCTATGGAGTTATTTGGGAGCAGGGGAAGTAAAGTCACCCTGGGAATGAAAAGTTGAAAGCTTTACACCTGGCAAACATTATTCCAAAGTCCCATACTATTTTCAAGTTGGGATGCTTATTTTTTGGATAAAGAGCAGGCAGCATTTCTCTTCTGATTTTCTTCTAAGCCTTAGGCAGGGTTTGACAAATGGAAGACAGTGGCTTCAGGTACCACATCTTCCAAAGAGCCCTGGTTTACTTCTCAGACATCAGACTCAATGGATGTTTATGGTTACAAAAGGTGCACCTTCCCACCCCTGCCCCAAGTTCAAATGTTCTAGAAAGCAATAAAAACAGGAATGTTCTTATCTCCTTTCTCCTCTTCATGCAGACAACTAGGAGCAGCTGCCAGAGGTTTTATAGCTCCAAATGTAAATCTGAGCAGATAAGATCATACACTTATGGAATAAGTAAATCACTACATGGTTTCAGTGTGGGAAATTAGGTTTGTCCTCCAAGTAATGAATTATCTTGTTTTAAGTAAGCCTTAAAATAACAACTGGTGAGCCTGACAGATCAATTCTGTTCATGCTTTCCTGTCCATAACAACCCTCCTTATTTATTAACAGAGCACTTATTCCATCGAATGAAAGTAGTGGCAACAACTGATAAGAAATTTTTTTTCAGTAATATATGGAAAACTCTTGCACCTAATAAGCCAAACCTTGCCTCTCTAGAGGGAAAAGGGAGATCAGTGAAGATGATGAGTAAGATCTTACACTTCACCATGTCCGATTGATAAAACAAGGGTACGCTGAGAACACTGCCTTCAAGTCCAGAGTACAGACCTCAATCCTAAAGCACTGATCCCTCAAATTATCCATTCCATTTCTTATCTTACAATACTCCTTGGTGAGTTATGAAATATTAATGTGGAAAAAGGTTCTGCAGTTTTGGAAATGCTCAAAAAAGTTGAACTGGTTTCTTAGGTGCGTATTTTATGGAAGCCTCCCATATATTCTGAGGTCTGTGATCTCCAAGGGTGTTTTAGAGAGAGCAGGCAGAATTTCCCAAGCAAAACCAGGTAGACCACATGAGGCTTATCGCTGGAGCGTTGTAGTGATAAAAACCAAGTTTCAGCCACAGAGCATTGCCCTCTAAGCATTTTGAATAATCCTCAGGTTAGTAATGAGGTTATATGAGAATCAAGCCTGCTGATAACTTCACACTAAAAGGATTTCAAAGGCTTTTATCTAAAAGATAAAAGATGGATTTGAATTTCTACCAGGTTAGTTTCGGCCTCTAAAACCTCACATTCTGCCACTGAATAATACTCCCAGAAGTTGTGAAACAAACTCTTCGACTCACAGTAAAATCAGAAATGAAAAAGAGAGCTTAATCAACAATTGGAAAACACAAAATATAATTTCCATAAAATTCACACACACACACACACACACACACGCTCCATAATCTAGCTCTGAAATCTAAAATTAACTCAAAGCTAAAATGTCAACTTTTATTTACTCACCTATATTCAGTTTCCAATAAAAGAAACTGTATTTAAGCAAACTATGCATACGATGATTTAAATTAAAATGAAACATTACAAATGTTCACCTTTCAGATAAAAGACTTTCTTATCACTCAATTATCTCAATTATTCTCTATGGCTCTGAAAGTTTTTTAAATAAAGATACATAATGTTTAAAGTGATGCTATAGGATAATTCCCCAGGTATAAGAATATAAAAATATTATAGGGTTGGGGATATAGCTCAGTTGGTAGAGTGCTTGCCTTGCACGCACAAGGCCATGGGTTCAATCCCCAGCACCACCACAAATAATAATAATAATAATAATATTACAGATTATATTGGAAAAAATAAAAGGCTATTGTCATCTACCTGTGCACTCCCTGCCCTGTCCTTCACATCTACTATGAACTGTCAATGAGTTATAATATAATATCATAATAGATTATATTAATATAAATGTAACATGTTATATAATAAGCATAATATTTATCACATATTATATTATAAAATAATATAAAACAATATCATATATTAATGAATATTACATAATGTCATATTATCTACATCATATATTAATTATATATGATTACATATGATATATAATTGTACAATATAAATTAATATATTATATATACATTATATAATATGATAGTACATATTATAAATTAATTATATAATTACATATGCTACATAAAATAATATAATATAAAATAATTTAATAATTCTATAAATATAACATATTAATATTATATATTAAAATAATGACCTTTAGTATAATAAGTGTCAATATGTGATGCCCCTGTCTCATGTCTACCCCTGCAGGATTTCTTTACAGTTCTGGACTCTGACGTATACTCTCCTCTGTGGGATTCCCCACCCCAGACTTCAGAGGTATTGCCGTTTTTATTTCTACATCTCTGGTCTCTTCTCTTGCAACATTTTTTCTAACCTGAATGCTGATACTCTTGCTTGTTCTATCCTTGAAACAATTTTCACTCAACTGACCTCACCAATCTTCTGATGCTACCTCTCAGTCTTTTATTCTTTCTCCTCAGCTCAAGAATAAAATTTCCAACTATCTCTTGGATACAGCCAGCATCACCACACATATCACATGTCTCCAAAAAAACCGTATCTCCCCCCTTCTCACATCTGTGTATCTTCATGTATGCCTCTCTCAGGAAGGACCTCCTGAGAGCAGCGCCTTCATCTTTGAAGGTAGTGAAGCCTAGAAACTTTGGAATCAGCTTAGATTTCTCTCCCTCTATGACAGTCTTCCAGCACTCTGAAATGTCTCTGTCATCCATTTCCTCAGTTCAGCACGTCATCATTTCCTGTTATTTTTTTCCTCTGACCTCTCCCTTTTCTAATGCAGGTACCAGACAACCACTAAATATGTTACTGAAATGAAGGAGAGGTCATGCCACTCACTACCTATGACATTAATGACACCTACTTGCCAAGGAGTGCTGGCTGCTGCACTGTTAGGTGTTTGATTTACCTGAGTAGCAAGTATGAGGGCTGCTGTGCTCTCTGCTCCTGAGGCTGTGTCCAGCGTAGAGGGGTAACTGTGCTCCCCACAGTGCCCTCAGTTACATTGCAATTCAGAGCTTCACATTTGAAACTCGGCACTTACTGCTCCAAGTTCTTCTTGACCAAGGCCCCAAATTAGCTCATCATTGCCTCCTAAATACCTTGAGATGCTGTACCACAACTTTGTTCTTCACAGGAAGGCATTTTATGCATCTTCAGCTTGGTCCAAGATCCATTTTTCTACCTTCCTTTTTTTGGAAACCTGATGTTCTGTAACACTAAATCCAAATGTGACAAACTCTGTGAAACTGGCCCTGATTTTCCTCTCAAATAGATGGACATTAATTTGTTGCTTCCATGTTGCCTTTTTCTTTTCTTTCCCCCAGTGTTGGGGATGGAACCCAGGGCAAACAGCATGCTAGGCCGGGCAAGTGCCCTCTCCCTTAACTCCCTAATTTGGTTAAGTCTGGTTTTCCTTATAAATTAGAATTTCTCAAACTTGGCAAGATTGACTTTCTTTTTTAAAATGGTCAATTTAAAAAATTAAATATTTTATTTTAAGATAATTATAGATTCATATATGTAAGAAATAAGAGACATTCTATATGCCTTTTGCCCAGTTTCCCCATGAGGTCATACATTGCAAAACTATTGTACATTATCACGATCAGGATGTTGACATTGATACAGTCAAGATAAGAACATTTCCATCATCACAAGGATCCCTCATGTGAACCTTTTATAGTTGCAGTCCCTCTCCACTGCTCTCACCTCTTCTGACCCTTGGAAACCATTATCCATTTCTGTAATTTTGTCATTTTGAGAATGAACAAATGGTATCGTACAGTAGGCAACATTTTGGAATTGGGAATTTTTATTCAGTATACATTACTGGAAATTCACCTGGATTACCATTTGTATCAAGAGTTTGGTAATTTTTATTGCTGAGAAGTAGTTTGTGAGGTAGGTATACCAAAGCTGGTTTAACCAATACACAAGTCTAGGTTGTTTCAGCTGGGGGTAGCATTAATAAAGCTGCTACAAACATGTAAAATTTTGATGAGAACATAAGATCTCACTTCTCCGGGGTCCATGTTGGGAAGTGGAATTGCTGAGTTGGATGGTAGTTGCATGTTTAGTTGTTAAAGAAATTCCCAAACTATTTTTCAGAGTAGCAGTACCATTCTATATTCTCACCAGTGACATGTGTGATCTTGTTTCTCCTCATCTTTACCAGCATTTGATATTGCCCCTATTTTTAATTTTAGCCATTCTCATAGATGCATAGCTTTATTTCATTGTATTTTAAATTTGCATTTCCATAGCAGCTAATGATGTTGAATAGCTTTTCATGTACTTACCTGTCATCTTTATATCTTTTGGATGAAATGTCTGTTCCTATTTTTTCCCATTTTCTAATTAAGTATATTTTTTACTGTTGAGTTTTGAGAATTATTTACATATTATAGATACCTATCCTTTATTAGATATGTAATTGGTGAATGTTCTCTCCTGTTTTGTAGTTTTTATTTTCATTCTCATAATAGGGGCCTATGCAGAGCAAAAGTTTCAAGTATTGATAAAGTCTAATTTATCATTTTTCTTTTCAAGGTCATGATTTGGTGTCAAGTCTTTTTTTCCCCTAAATGTTGTAGAGTCTTACATTTCCCATTTATGTCTGTGATTCATTTTGAATTACTGTTAACAAGGTGCGATACTTAAGTCAATATCTACTTTCTGCCGATGGATGTCCAATTCTTCCAACACCATTTCTTGAAAAGACTACAATTCCTCCACTGGATTGCTTTTGAACCCTTCTCAAAAATCAGCTGGACGTGTTTTTAAGGGCCTAGGTATCTATTCCATACATTCCTGAAAGATATTTTCTCTGGGTATAGAATCCTATACTGATATGCTACTGCTGCTGCTGCTGTGACTGCTGCTGTTTTCCAACAACTAAAAAACATCACATCATCCATTTCTTTCTGGGATAGTTTCTGATGAAAACATTTATGGCATTCAACTAATATTTTCCCCATAGAAGTACCATAGGGTACTTCTCTCTAGCTGTATCAAGACCTTTTCTTTCCTTTTAGCTTTCCAAAGTTTGATTATTACTTTGTGTGCACTGTTTTAGGTTGCTTCTTGAGTCTGTAGGTCATCTCTTGCCAGACTTGGCCAAAAGTACTCTTTGACTCTTTTCTTAGTGACATCTTCTTTCTATTCTCCTCCTGGGACTCCAGTGGCACTGATACCTAGGGGATAGGAGAGCCTAATATGGTAACTTCGGTTTCATCAAGAGGCAGCATATTGCTATGCAATTATAGAGGAGACATGGTATTCAGGACTCAGTTCTTGGCTGTAGAAGAGGCCCTGAGATCAGTATGACCCTGGAAAATGTATAAGAATACACAATTTTAAATTCCTTTTAAGTAATAAATGTTTATGCTCATGAAAAAAAAAGTCGGTAAGTATTGACTTGATTTCCCCACAAAACAACAAAAATGGTCATCATGAAGATTGTATAGATTAAGACACTCATCTGAAAGCATAATATTCTAGCACATCATTGGAAAAAAATTTCAATAAAATTTGGGAGGAAATCTTATAAAATAAGTCCTCCCTCAAAAATCTAATGTTGTGCAAATAGAATTGTTCCCATTCAGAGTGGAAAACAGTGTGTTATGGATGTGTCCCCAGACAAGCAACCCAAGCACAAAGCTAGAAAAGGCTGAGACACAGGTTGTAAATCTGTGTCCTTCTGTCCTTCGGGCTGTCCTTCTGGCATATCTTTTATTACAGTTCCACAGATCCCTTGGGCTCTGTTCATTTTTTTCCAATCTATTTTCTCTCTTTCTCTCTCTCTCTTTATTTTTTGTTTTGTTTTGCTTTGTTTTTTTTTTTTTGGTACTGGTAATTAAACCCAGGAGCACTTTATCACTGAGCTACATCCCCAGTTCTTTGTTTTTTTGTTTGTTTTTGTTTTGTTTTTGTGAGACAGAGTCTTGTTAGGTTGCTAAGGCTGGCCTTGAACTTGTGATCCTTCCACCTAGTCTCCTGAATTGCTGGGATTACCTGCATGTACCACCATGTCCAGTCCAATCTATTTCCTTTCTTTTATTCAGATTGAGTAACTTCTAATTGCTCTTTCAGTTGACTGATTTCTTTCCTGTTTCTTCCATTCTGCCACTGGGTCTACCCACTGAGTTGTTTAAATTTCGGATATGGTATTTTACAGTTCTAAAATTTCATCTGATTCTTCTTCAAATTTTCTATTTCCTTGATGAGATCTTTCATTGGTTTAAACTATGTAATTACTCATTGAAGCATTTTTATTGTGGCCGTTTTAAAATCCTTTTGAGACAATTGTAGCATCTTTGTTTATCTCAGTTTGGGATGCATTTGCTATAGTTTGCAAACATCTTAAGTATTTTCCAGAGGTCCACGTGTTAAAGGCTTGTTCTCCAGTCTGTGGCACTATTGGGAGGAGGAAGAATCTTTAAGAGATGGGGCCTACTTAGGAAGTTAGGTTATTGGGGGCGTGTCCTTTAAGGGGATTGTTGAATGCTATTCTCTCCCTCTCTCTCTTTTTGCTTCCCAACCTTTATAAGGTGAGCTGATTGCTTCCCCCATGTGTTCCAACCATTACAAACTGCCTTGCCACAGGTCCAAAAACAGTGGGGCCAGCTGGCCATGGACTAAACCTCTAAAAACTGTGAGCCAAAATAAAGCTTTCTTGTTTTTAAGTTAATTATCTTAGGTATTTGCTACTGTAATAGAAAGAAGACTAATATACAATTATAATTTTTCACTAAATTTGAGATCTTTCTTGTGTGATGAGATTTTATATTTTTATTGAAACAGGGACATTTTGGCATGATAATACTCTGGATCTATGACATGTCCCTTCTTGGGAGTGGTAGGAATGCCTCATTAATGCTTCACACTGACTTTTATTGATACTGTGGGAGGGGGGTGGCCCTATTACCAATGGGTGGTGGTGATGTCCTGACTCTCCATTAAGTTTCCTATGACTCAACCCCAGGGAAGTGTAGAGGCATCTCAATGGTACTGGAGACCTCATGATTGCCCAGAAGGGATGAAATTCCCCTTAACTGTCCTCCCATACCATCCTAGAAGGGAGGTCAGGGTGCCTCAGCACAGCCTACAGCCTATTGTGGATAGAAATCTACACTCTTCATCCAGCCTTTGCTGGTGTAGGTAGGGCTACAATTTTTCTTCTGTGGTGTTTGGTTAGAATACAGCAGTTAATATCTAGGTTTTCTGTCTTTCCAGGTGATGTTTTCCTGGTCCTTTGGCTAGAAAGAGCACATTTCTGTTAGGGTTTATTTTGTTGGTGCTTGTGACATTCTCAGGTTGTTGACTTTTTCAGCTCCAAGTATAGAATATATGAGGCAGAAAAGACTTCTGGTGCACTGTGTTATTCTTTGGGTCCTGAAGTCAATACCTAGTCTGCCATTTTCTCTCTCTGCATCTTGCAGAGTCTTTTGACGTTTTTGGTTTATTGGTGCTTATTTATCTAAAATATTCAGAATTTTTAGTTGTAGTTGGCAGGAGGAATAGAAACATACATCTGCTACATATTTCCAGAAATGGAAGTCATCAGTCCTTCTGACAGTTTAGGCTAGACAATTCCATTTGGAGGACGGTTCTATGCCGTGATATTTAGCAGCATTCATGACCTCTTCCAACCGGATGCCAATATCACTCCTAATTGTGATAAAATGTCTTTAGATATCAACCAATCTCCCCCAGAGTCAGAAGAATTGTTCCTGGTTGAGATCTACACCTCTAGATTATAATTATAACCTTGAGAAGAATGTCCATTCTTGTTGGGTTTGTAGTCCCCCCTCATGATGAGCATAGATAGAAGTATATTTAGGAAATAGCTAGCCAAGCTCTTCTAATCAAAGTTGAACCAAATTAAAATCATTTAGCTCTATGATGTCTATAACATCTCTTCCCTGTGTTTTGAATGGTCTCATCCAATTTAAAAGTAAAATAATATACTTTTATAGGAAGTATAATTTTCATATAGTACAACTAATTTGCAAAATTATTTGCCTGGATGTCACAAGAATAAACATATTAATATTCTATGAACCAGAAATTCTGCCCCTAGAATGTTTATAGAAGAACAACTTATACAAATGAAAACTGGAAACTATAAAAATGCCATTAGTGGTAGAATAAATTATGGCATATATTCATATACCAATGAGAGTTAGCTAACAAAATGGATAAGTCTCTCATAATTTTGAATGAAAGAAGTTAGATACAAAAAGGTATATACTCTATTATTCCAATTCTAGTTTATTGTTAGATTGAACCCAGAGGTGCTTTACCACTGAGCTACATCCCTAGCCCTTTTTATTTTTTATTCTGAGAGAGGGTCTTGCTAAATAGCTGAGGCTGTCCTCAAACTTTGATTTTCCTGTCTCCAGCTCCCAAATCTCCAGGAATACAGTCCTGTGCCATCACACCTGGCCTCCAGGAGCTATATTTGTTTGTTAGGGCTGCCATAAAAAACTACCAGACTGATTAACTTAGACAAAAGTTTTCTCACATTTTGGAGAAGTTTGAAGTCAAGGTGTTGGCAAGACTGGTTTCTTCTGAGGTTTCACTCCTTGGCTTATAGATGACTATCTTATCCCTGTGTCTTCACATTATCATCCCCATGTGCCTGTCTGTGTTCTGAGCTCTTATGAGGACACAAGTTACATGGAATTAATGCTCCGCCCAATGACTTCATCTAATCTTAATTACCTCTTCATAGATCCTATCTCCAAACACGGTCACATTCTAAGGTACTGGGGATCAGAACTTCAATATACAAATTTGGGGGCAGGGCACAATTCATCCCATAACAGAGATCCTTAGTCGTAAAAAATAAAATAAATATAGGCAGGAGAGCGCTTCTGAGCGCCTGAAAACAGTGACTTCATCATCTGGGTGATTTTGTGTGGTGAGTTCAATTTGTAAAAAATAAGACCACTACACTGTTCAATATTCCAAGTGTATGCTATACCTTAATTCAAAGTTCAGTAAAATTGAAAGTGAAAGAAAAAAGAACCCAAGATGAAAGAAAACTGAGTTATGAAGATGATGAACTACAAACTGAGCACACAGAAGCTGAATTATTTAAAGCTTGCCCTAATTAGGAATTATTACACGGCCTCTGGCACCCTGGCATCAGATTATTCTCTTGGTTTTCCTGCTCGTATCAATGACTCTCCACAGATCCCTAAAAAAGATGTGTTTTCTTCTCTTGTCTCATGTAAGAAACTCCTCAAGGCAGACATTTAAACTAAATAAGTGCTCATCACTCTGACTGACTCATGACTGGGCTCCTTCTCCTGCAGTCAGTACCTCACGCAGAAACTGCCAGACAGACAGATACCTTCCTGTCTTTCCAAAAACATCATCCACACATCTTAAGGACAGGTGACACACTCACTTGAAGAACCTTTCTTTTTTAAAAAAATTGCTGAAATTCAGGAAGCAATGTGCTTGTTCATAAAAGGTGAAGGCTAAAGAGGCAGATGGGAATGTAGGACAAGGCAGTGGGGCCAGGCAGGAGTTGACAGTGACAGTAGGAAAACAGAAGAGGACAAAAGCATCTGGGGGATGAACCCAGCTGAGGCCATGTGGTAACAGAAAACATCTGAACAGGGCTGGGGATGCGGCTCAGTGCTGAGCACCTGCTCAACGCGTGAGGCCCTGAGTTCAATCCCAACACTGAAAAAAGAAGAGGAGGAATAAAAGAAGAGGAGGAGGAGGAGGAGGAAGAAGAGGAAGAGGAGAACAGAAAATATCTGGACAGAAACACTGTGAATGGAGCAGGTTAGATGCTTTCAGTGTGGGGAACAATAAAACTTCTAAATATAGAATGGTGGAACTTTTGGCTTCAAAGCTGCTGGAAAAATTCTAATTACAAGAATAAGTTTGAGAATTCTGCTACCTGAGATGGACCAACTTATATCATCTTACCAAGAAAAAGAATAAAAGTAAAGTAGCAGGATAAAACTAAAATAATAAAAATCTGTACGAAAACATAGGAGTGCTACCAAGATGGGTAGGATTGGAAGAGCAAGGTAGCAGAGGAAAGAAAAGTTTTTTTTAAGTTCAGGCTGACATTCTGTACCTGTTCTCCCCTCCAGGCATTTGCTGATTCAAAAGCTGCACAGGTGGAGAGGCTGAGAAGCCAAGCAGAAAGCCCTGCCAAGGGGCAGAGAAGTAGGGCAGAGCCTTTGTTGTTCTCCAGGGGCCTGGATGCACAAACACGAGCTCGGAGCTGGCAGCAGAGCCAAGAGAGAAGTGAGGCTTGACAGGCTCAGGCTAAAATTCAAGGTTGGCAGTTATTCACTTTTAGCACTTTAAAAATGCCATTAACTTCTGGCTTCTATTGTCTCTGTCAATACTAAGTGTTGGCAAGGTTGTGCAGCAACTGGCACTTGTGTTCCTGGCTAGTGAGCACGTAATCAGTACAGGCAGTTTAAGAAAACTATTAGGTGATATTTGGTAAAGGCAACACTCACATGCCTCATGCCAGGTAATCATGAGTCTGGGATAGCCTGAGCACAAATGCATGCGTATATATACCAAAGGACATGTATAAGGATGTTCGTGGTTTTCAAATACTGGAAATAATCCAAATGTCCATCAACAGTGGAATAGATGAATTTTGGTATATTCATATAATGATCTTCTATACATCTTTGAGAAAGAATGATTTTACTGCTGACAAAACATGGATAAATATCACATATACAATATTTGAAAGCAAGGAGCACATTCCCTACAGCTCCATTAATAGGCAACTCAAAGGTAGTAAATATTGTTACCTTTGTGGAGTAGGGCATAATGACTGGGAGACTCTGGGGTTCCATGGCTTCACAAGGGTGGTAGACCCTGAATGCTAACCTTGTAAAAATTCACAAGCTGTGCATTTATGATCTGTTTCCTTTCCAGTATGTATTTTAACAGTTAATTAAAAAATTACTTTAGAAAGAAGGAAGTCTAAGACTTTTATTTAGCAATTGATAAAATAAAAGAGAATCTAAAAAACACCTCATTACTTAGCAATCAGAAGTGGTGGATAAGATATAACCAACACATTTATAAATGCACAATTGAACTCTCCAGATAGGGACATCCCATGAATGAGGTATTGATCTCACTATCTCGGGGAAGAGCCGATGTTAAAGATAAACAGTGAGAAGTTCTCTTGGGTCTTTACGGGCTTTAGAGACACCTAGGTATAAAGGGAAGAAACCCTAAAGGGCCATATCCTAAGTGTAAAATTGGGTAGAAGAAAGGGAAAAACACCCTTAGGTTATGTTAAAAAAACCTGTCTATTTCGGCCAAACCTCTGTCTGAAAAAAGTCAATGAGGAAGTCTTTCCTGGATATTTGTAACCTTCAGTTGATCTGGGGAATCCCATTTTTATTTCCTGTTTGTACCAGGAACCGTCAGACAACTGGTCCAGAAAGAGACATCAAGGCACATCTTAATGAACTCACTTTCAAAGAAAAACTGAGTAGCACAGAAGTTGGAACCAAAAGGATATATGTCCTCTAACTCAAAATTTTTCTTCTAATTTCCTATCAGCAATAAATTCACATGAAGATTGTACCTTAGAGGGAGGCAACTGCACTTCCTAATTAAGAAAGAACATAATATCCTTGGCTTAGGTGTCCTCTGCAGAATGAGTCTTTTTAAAAACTGTAATGTTTTTGACTTGACATTTAATTCCACAGACTCTTACTAAACGTTTATACAGTTCCTCTCTCAAGGAACTTTTAATCTTGCAGCACAGAGAAAAGTCATGGGCAAAATGACATGGATCCGAGTACGTGACACTCAGCTTTTATTTTACCTCATCAGTTCCTTCAATTGGTCCCTATATAACATGATTTTAAGGGCCTTTCTCATTCTGGTTCACAAAACCAAGAAAATTGAACAGATTTGTCAGGAGTAGTTCCTGAAATGACACACAGGGAAAAGGAAATGGTCAGGGACAAAAGACCAGGCAAGTGAGGCAACAGGAGCCATTTACCGAGGACATCTTAAATTCTCATTTCCAGGGAGTGAGTATGCGACCACGAATCTGTAAGCACAGAGGTAACAGTCATGGAATGGAGGAGGAAGTACTTACATGTACACAATGCACATTCCCAAAGTAAGAATGACAGCGAAGCTGTGTCAGCTTAGAGGTGTGGCTGGCTGATGCCACCATGGCTGGAGGTTTTCTCCAAGCAGTTTGGACCCAGTGGTAATTCACAGGTCTGTCAACTCCAGAAGCATCAGCCATTAGGACATGCGGGGTCTCCATGTTCATCCACTAACTGAATTTAGCTTTCAAATTCAATCCTTCCCCAAGCAATTAGGTGTGTGTGCTAATTTCATAAAGATAAAATTAAATGCTATGAGAAATGGTTTTTTCACCTCCAATAATTAAAACCTAGTTAAATATGTTGCAAAGCAAGAAACAAAACCTGGGAAATGTTTTAGAATGCCAGGATGCCTTTCCATGGGAACTTCTCTGCTGCACTTACTAAGCCTGTCGGTAGTCTTATACCTGCTCCAGGCATGATAAGCAAGAAAAGAAACACATTTTACATTTTAACCTAATAATAAAACAGTGCTATTTTTATGGATTAAAAAATATGGAGAAAACATGGAGGAAAGAACAGCCGACTCATGGGAAGAAGGGCTGATCAGGCAGGGGGCTGAGTGTGGCTGCACCTTTTCCCAGGTTAGGGCTTGAGTGCCCCCTCCTTACCTGATGCTCAAGTCCCCACACAAACAATCTGACTCCACTATTTTGCTCCTCTTATTCTTTCATACTAACTAGTTGCTACTTCCAGGTGCGGTCTCTCCTCATCCACTGAGCACACTTGGAATATCCCATCTCCACTGTTCTGAAGGACTCCCGGGAAGACTTGCCTTCTCCAGGGTTCTAAACCCATTTCCCAGGTGTCGGGCTGTTGAGTTGCTTTCACCGGCAAACTCAGCCCCAGATGCTCTTCCTCCCTTACACTCCCACAGCACTCAATGCCCTGTTTCATTTGGCACTTAACTTTGTCCTGCTATTTTTGACATTTGATATGTTCAGATCTTATCTCCCAGGCTAAACGGCCTGCTCCTGGAAAGAAGAAACCAGATTCCTATCTCTCACTGCATAATTGCCCCAGGGACTTGGCATGGTCATTTTCTGCCATGAACTTCAGTGCAAGACTTTCCATTTATCCCTATAAATTTAAAGACATAAAGATAAAAGTGTAGGGGAGAAAAGAAAAAAGGGTAAATTGTGTAAAGACCACTTTGTGGCACTTTTAGGTATCTGTACTTTGAAAGGATAGATTCCTATCTTAAAAGGAAACATCCAGATGGAGCTTTCTCTTTCCCTGAGAAGCATTCCCACAGTGATCCTGGTCACCTGCTTTTTGTTTGTTTTTCTCTGTGATAGGGATATACTTGTATATAATCAAGTCTGTAGACCAGTTCACATACCTTTCTTTTCCTCTGCATAAAGTCTGCTAAGGTATCTCAGAGCTAAGTCAGTTCTAAAACAAGCATAGCCACACTTTGCTGTGGTCTGTATGTGTCCTCCAAATTTCATGTTGAAACTTAATCACCAACATGATGATATTGAAAGGCAGTCTTTAAGAGATGATTAAGTCATGAGAGTAGATCCTTTAGGTGGGATTGGGACCCTTACAAAAGGCTCCTGGGATTGGGTTTGTTCCTTTCTATCCCTTCTGAAAGGACCCAGAAACCACTCTGGATGTGGGAACTCACACAAGAGATTTTATTAAGCAGACAGGCAGAGATTTTATTAAGCCCACAGGGTGAGAGAGAGAGAGACAGAGAGAGAGGGAGAGAGAGAGAAAAAAGAGAAAGAGGAGAGAGAGAGAGAGAACATGTAAGAGCAAGGGAGAGAGAGAGAGAATGGTGGTGGAGCTATTCTTAAGGAGTCAAATTTTGCAGGCTAATATTCACAGGCTGAAAATCTGGACCAATGGTTGGTTAGGATGTTCACAGACTGACAATCTGGGTTGCAAAATGGTGTGGTTTGGGCTGAATACTGGCAGCAGCTGATGCCAATACCTTCTGCCTTTTGATGTATGAGGACAGAGCACTTCTGTCCCCAGAGGATGCAACAACAAGATGCTGTCTTGCAAGCATGGAAATGGGGCCCTCACTAGACACTGGACCTACTGACACAACACCTCCATCTTGGACTCCCAGCGTTCAGAACTGTGAGAAATAAATTTCTGTTGTTTATAAATTACTGTGTCTGTAATATTATGTTATAGCAGCACAGAGTAAGATACACTTCCTGTGTACAATCTCTGATCAATTGCAATAGTTTCTGAAGACAATCGGCCAGGTTTGTCCCAGCAGGAACCAACCCAGAAGTTACTAGATACACAGCAGATCATCCTGTTTTTGTCCAGAGTCACTGTTTATAATTGTCAAATTATGCTGCGTATTAGTCACCCAGGGAACTTTTAAAAATCCTTATTCCTAGCCACACCCCATATGCCAGTTAATTAGGAATCCTGAGAATGGACCCAGGCATCAGTGTTTTCAATGTGCAGGCAGGCTTAGGAAGTAGTGGTTCAATCAGGTCCATTAGTACCTTGCCCAATTGTTTATCCTGCAATGCTAAAGTCAGAAATACTGGCTCATCCAGAAATGGGCAGTGACTGCAGAAGACAATAGGGATAGGACTTACCATGGATACCAGGTGGCTGGATATCTAATTTGTGATTAAGCTAATCTTTAGTGTCTCCATGTTTTTCATTTCCCTGTAATCTTTTGGGACTCCACTGACATGTCTACCTAATAGCAAACAGAAGAATCTAGAAATGACAACACATTTCCTGATCAGCGGGTAGAAGAGCCCCCAGTGATTCTTGCCCTTGACTGCTCATTAAAATCAGCTGGAATATTTAAAAGTACCAATGCGGGGACCTAATCTCAGAGATGCTAGTTTAGGTAGAATTATGGTTCTTAAGGAGTGGTCTCTAGACCAGAAGCATCTGTATCATCTGGGGCTCTTCAGACATACAAAGTTTGAAGCCCATCTCAGACCTAAGTGGGGTGGTAACAGAAGTCTGTGTTTTAATAAGTCCTCCATAGAGTGATAATCATAGTGAAATTTGGAGTCACTGGTTTAGGCAGGACACAGGTTTCAGGGATTTTTGAAAAGTTCCACAGGAATTTCTATGGGACAGCCCAGGAAGAGGCGTCTGGGTTCAACAGCACTGGCTTGGGTAGCTGAAATCTGTCTTTTAATGACATTTTCTGGGCTCTCTCAGTTTCCACTCTACCTTGAGAAGCAGAGTACCATTCATTAGGTTGAGCATAAGAGCTCTTCCATTATGTTGAAAACCAATGTATTTGGTGTTTCCAGTCACTTTAACAACTGAGTTAGATCAGCAGTGACATGTGCTGACTACTCACTCAAACATTTGTCAATAAAATATCCCACTCTCATCCTCCTCCTTACATTGAATGAATCCACTTTCCTCCTAAATAAAGCAGCCAATCAACAGTGATTCCATAGCCACATATAAAAATCTTTTTTGACTTGACAGGATAAAAGAGATGTGACTATGAGGTGTCTTTATTATGAAACAGGGCTTTGGGTCAAAATTTCAAGCTTCAATTGGATACCATCTCATCCTTCAAAGAGAACTTAATGTTTAAAAAAGCTCAGGATTTTTATTTTGGCAATGATGACATTTAGAACTCTAGCTTTCATGCAGTCTCAGTATAGAAGTCTCTGGTAAGATATGTAATAAATGGCATCTTTATATGAGCATCAATTCATACTTTACATGAAAGAAATTACGATGTAATGACTAATGCTTCAAAGAGTGCCAGACAAACTGGCGGTTCTCTTCTTGTTCTGCATTTGGCTGGCCCCTGGTCTGGGAAAGTTTCTTTTAGCTCCTGTGGAGTTCCACAGATGTTTCATGAGAAAGGGGGCAAGCCTACGGATCCCTTTATATTTCTTAGAGTCTTTGAGGAAAAGTTATTAGCACAGCATAAAAGATCTGCTAAACCTTATGCTAGAGGAGCCATTGAGATTGCAAGCATGCACCAGGTCTATAGGGCTACTCACTCATGAACAGCTCCGGGGAACCCAATCTGTCTATTGAGAGTTTACCTCGAGGACAGTAGATGTCTGGAGCCCATCGGTTGCATTCATAATTGTCTGCTGCCTTTTCGCAGGTGAAACATTTAAATCCACCAGGATATGGTGTGGCTACAAAAATAATCAAAAGAAAAGATTGATTTTCAGACTGAGCACAGAATCCTGTGAAGTTAGACATATTCATTTATAAAAAAGGGTTCTTTAGACATATTGGTAGTGTCTTAAAAAACTAAACACTTAACTACCATATGACCCAACAGTTTATCTGTTAAAAATATATTCCTGAGAAATTCATTTATATCCACACAAAAAAATTTGCAAATAAATATCCACAGCAACTTTTTTGTACAGGTTGCACATTCTTAATCGAGATTCTGAACTCTAACATCCTTCAAAATGTGAGTTTTTTGAGCATTCACATGACATTCCCAAAATTCCACACCTAGCCACATGTGGCAGATCATAGTCAAATTGCAGAAGCACCAAATATATTGTATAAAATAATCAGAGATTATATATATGTATAAGGTATGTGTAAAACATATATGAATTTAGGGTTAGACAAGGGTCCTGTTCCTAAGACAACTCATTATGTATGCAAATATTGAAAAAATTTTTAAAAATCCCAAATCTGAAAGCTTTCTGGTCTCAAGCATTTCAGATACAAGATATTCAACCTGTGATGACTGAAAACTGGAAACAACCCACAAGTCCTCTGATGAGCAAATGGTTAAACAAAATGTGGTACATTCATACTATGGGATACTGGACAGCCAAAAAAAAAAAAAAAAGAACTATTAACATAGCCAAAAATTTGGATGAATTTCCAGGAAATCATTCTCAATGGAAAAAAAAAAAACAACCCAAAAGATTACATATGGTTTCATTCATGTGACATTTTTGAATTGACAAAATTTTGAAAATGAAGTACAGGTGAGTTGGTACGAGGTTTGGGGATGACAGCATGTGGGATATTTGGAGAGAAATATGAGACATCCAGTTCCAGCAAGCCCCTCCCATCCATTCTGACCTCTCCCCACCCCTGAGCTGCCTATCTTTGTGTTCTGAGGAGATTATCCTCCAGGTACCTATGTTCTTTGGCCTGTCTCCTTGCTCAGGTGGGAGGTGTCACACGAGAGTCATGGCTCTGGAGAGTGCCCAGCACACCAGCACCTTCATCAGCACAAGGATGAGGATCAATAAGGAATGTCAGGCCTGGATGCGCTCTGTCCTTTTCCTCAATATGCTTTTAATTATCTCTTAGTTATAATCATTTGCTTGCTTTGCTATTTAGAGTCCTGACTTTCATAAAAAAAACTTGTGCATTTCTTTTTAATGTGTAAAATTACCTGGCCTATTTGAAAGCTGCAGACACTCAAACACTTCATCTGCAGGAGCCAACTGTTCTCCCTCGCAGATGGCTGAGCCTGCGTATCCCACTGGCGGAAATAATCATCTCAGGGTAAATTGCTTTGCCCACATGGAACCAATTAAGTATGTTATCAAAAATAAATGAAGGAGGAGGCAGCAGCTTAAGGCCAGAATTATGGGCCAGATATAACTTTGATTTTCACCTTGCCTAGAATAGCTGCCCATCCATGTATTTGCCTGCAATATTTCACAGAGCTGACTGTGACAATATCCAATACCCTAACATGGTCAAAAGTCATAAACTGTCTAAGAAGACAAGTAACTGGACCTTTGCATGGCACATTTGAGAGTTTTATGTTCCTCCAAGAAGTTAGTGACTCAAACGCAAAACCAAACTAATAGCAGGGGCATGGATCATCTCACAAGATGAGGGGAAAGCAGCGTGGAGGTACCCACCCTCCCACCTCACTCCCATGAGGCAATTTCACCAGGGGGAAAACGCTCACATAATTATTACAAAGCAGAAGAAAGTATTTTGTGAAACTATACACGTATGATTTGTATATATCCATATTCCACCACCTAGCAAAGTGAATTATATTTGAATTCAAAGATTCTATTTTGATAAACACTTGCCTAAGAATTTTATACAAATTACATTTTTGAATTCCCAAGCCATTCAATAATCTTACATTTTTAAAAAATTATTTTAGTAAAATTATGGCATTTGCAGGTAGATGGATGGAATTAGAGAATATCATGCTAAGTAAAATAAGCCAATCCCAAAAAAACCAAAGGCCAAATGTTTTCTTTGATCAGTGGATAATGATACATTATAGGGAAGGGGGGTAAGAGAAGAATGGAGGAACTTTGGATTGTGTAGAAGGAAGTTGGTGGGGGAGTGGGTATGAAAGATGGTGGAATGAGACAGACATCATTACCCTATGTTCATGTATGATTACATGAATGGTCTACATCATGTACCCCATTTGTGTACAATGAATCAAAATGCAGTCTCTAAAAATAAAATTTTAAAAATATACACTTTTTTAGTTGTAGATAGACACAGTACCTTCACATTTTATTTATTTATTTTTATGTGGTGCTGAGGATTGAACCCAGTGCCTCACACATGTTAGGCAAGTGCTCTACCACTAAACTACAACCCCAGCCCCTTACAAACATTTTAATTAGACTATTTTTATAAAATCCACTATGAGAAAAACCATAAAAAATATTCTGGGAACTTCTCTTGACTGGACACTTTAAAAAAATAGTTACACTATTAAAAACAAGTTTATATATAAGTAACTTTAAATAAAACTTAAAATTACAGTTTGTAAAATCTGAAATAGAATGATCAAAGTAGGATTTTCAAAAAATAATTATTTAAAAGATTTGGCAAAGAACAGTGTTTCTCAAAAAAATGATCATCATATTCTCCAAGGTTTATGACTGTGAGCTAGCCATACCACTTCAGTTTCATGATTAATTCCCTAGAGCATCCAATTTTATCTGTATGTCACTGCAGCCAACAAAAATTTTTGGCTGAAATGTTGGGTTAGTTATTCCTGGAAACTTTCCCATCAAAGAGATAAATTAAGAACTTTGAATGAAGATTGATGATCCAACTGCTCTGAGAACAAAGTTATTGAGAACCAAACATTAATAAGTGGTAGTGTTCCCAGATTTGGATTACTTAAAAGGTTTTTCAAAAAGATACAAGAGTAGTGACAATTTAAATCCTGTCATTTCTTACATGAGTGAGCCTCAGCTCTGAAATTGACCCAGAGGACATCAAAATTTAAACAGGAGTATAAACTAAAGTACAATGGCAGCAAAATGAAGCTTTGCCCTGAATGAGTTCATCAGTGTCTATCACTGGCAATTAACCAAATGAGCTCGTTTTGGGTTAGTTCTAGTTTAAAATCTACAACTCCATATCTGTGTCAATTCTCCATGACTGCAGCATAATATTTGCTTATGGAAACTTTTATTGATATATTGGAAGGTAGTACCATTCAGTGAATAAATGCTGGTTTATGACAAATCTCTGTAAACATGCTCAACTTTAAGTAGCTAATTATAGTACAATCCCGAGAAAATGGTTAGATTATTCCCTCTGGAAATATTTAGCCAAAAATAAGGTCTACAGATGAACAACTATCCCTAGAAACTTGCTAATTGATACTGCATCTGATAGAGTGCTTTTTTTTTCTTTTAAAGGACAGAAAGAGGTTCCTAAGAGATGTGCTATTTTCTTCTCTGTTACTTCAAAGAATTACAAAGCAAGCAGAGTTTCAGATTGTTGTAGCCCCAGCTGTGAATGAATCTAATTTGGCTCTTGATCACAGAGTTAATAAGCTTAGTACTCTGTATTTCAGGGCATAAGTCCTTGGTCCCTCAAGAAAAGGTGATTGTAAAGAAAAAAAGAAATACCAAAGTGCCCAGTTACTTCCTGTAAAATAATCTGTCCATTAACTCTCATGGTCAGCCCTAGTTCAACCTACCATAATTCATTTGTAAGGCATCAGGAAAGATTTAGTCTTTGTTTCCATCTCTTGGAACTTTTGCCTGGACAAAGGCCTTCAGTTACCCAAAGTGTGGAGAGAACAGACGTTTTGAAATGTATGCTGATGTGTAATGCACCCAGACTTCTATTCTTGCCTAATTAATTTCCATTGTTTTTAGAAACTGGATACCATTATAAAAATTCTAGAAATCTAATAAATGTATCTTCCTTTCCAGTCCACTTGTCAACAAAATACTGTCAGTATGACTTTGATAGGAACATATTTCTGACAGAAATGCATTTCCTGGTACTTATCTAGAAAGTCTCCTTACTAACACAGGGGTAGCACAGGATTGTGAATAAATCTGGTTGGCTCCCAACTTAGGCAGAAACAAGCCCCCTTCAGGGATATAGTTCTTCAATTCACATTTAAGGAAAAGTTCAAAACATGCATCCAGAGGAAAATTGGACATTTTTAGAAAAAGTTTCTAGTCTAAGGGAAGAAATGGAGGCAAGAACAGGTTGCAGTCCTTTAACATACTACATTTTGCTATCACGGGTGTCTGACAACCAAACAAATGTCTCCATTGCTCTTAATACTAACTCTTGTTTTGCAAGTTTTTACTAGACTTTTGTTTTAATCATAGAGGGGGAAGAAAGCTACACTATTCATATAATAAAGGGGAAAAAGGACATAGAAAGTGTAGAACAGAATGTTATGAAGGATAGTGCCTCAACTTTGAGAGCCATAAAGATTCTTTCTTTCAAAGGCTTAGGAACTTCAAAGATTGGGAAACCAGAAAGCAAAGGAGATTAGTTATGGGAGGCTGAATTTGCTCAGCCTGGGTTCCAGCTGCAGGCAGGTATTATCAGATGGCTGATTCAGGCCCATGAGTTTACGTGTGCCTTCTTACACCTCCTGCATCAATGCAATTCTCAGCACTAGGGTCCCAGCTTTTCTACCTAACATTAATCTGGCTCCCTCAGTGACCCACAGAAAGCCGACTGTGCCTCTCCCCACAAAGTGAAGCAATTACATAAATTATGCAAAATCAAATTAATCTCACGCTTCCCTCGTATATTCTTTTGTGACCAAAATTACAACAGAAACCTGCTTATTGGCAGAGAGATCACTCCATCGAAACGTGATCTAGTGCTCAAGGGCAGGGGACCATAGCTGTTTAAAAAATCAAAAGTGAAAACAAACACACACTACAAACTCCTGAAATAGTTTGGAGAAATGTAAAGTTAACTCTGATTTGAAGTGGGCAGAATAAAGTTCCAACCGAGTGGAAGCCATTCATGGTAACTTCAATTCAACAAGGATTTTGCTGCCTGTGACCCTTATGGAGATTCTTAAAGAGAGGGTTCACATCCAGACTTGCTGGTGAACTCTCTACTTATAGTTATGCTTATAGTGACTTATAGGAGTCACTTTTATCTTCCACTATTCAAAATCATATCAGAAAACACAGTTCATTATATGTGGTGAGATCCTTCTAATCAGGCCACAGCTTTAATTAACATAGGTCACATCAGCAGAACTTTTCCATCAACTTCTAAAGAGCAGAGTTCTGCCCTGGCAGAGCTCATCCTTCAAAGACCCATTCTGAACTCGATTTTCCAAATAGGGGTGTACTTGTCCTGGGCACTGGCTGGTCACCTGTTGAGGTAGAAGTGGCATGTTTGCTCTGTTCTTGTTTGCTTAAACCCTCGCAACTTGATTTTCCTTTCCTCCCTGCGTGTACAATCACAGCCTCAGAGGAGGCCAGAGGCCAGTTCTACGGCCCACTTACTACTGAGTTTGTCACTAGAGCTGACAGAGAACCATTTCACGGAAGCCACAGACCCTGGCAGTCAAACTAAAGAGAGTGAAATCTAGGTTTCTGACTCAACAAGTCTAATTCAAAAAAAAAAAAAAAGCATGGCATTTGAAGAAAAGAATAAAACACAATCTAGAAAACAGAGCAGGTATTAATGTATCTTCTTCTCATGGATATTATTAAAATGAAGTAAAAGTTCCACCAAATTAATCATCCAGAAAAGTTTTCCATGCAATTAAGCAGTAGGCACCAGACTGCACTGCTGAGAGGTACAGAGCAAAGTCAGAAGAAATCACTTGCTGCCTAGCTAAAGTGTATTTGGAGCTATATAAAATAAGGGTGGTGAATTCTCAACACTCTTCATTTGCTGTTGAAGGCAATGATAACAATAACATAAACAACCATCATTAAATTGCTTATTTGTATGGATCTAGAGTTTTACAGGTATTTCTGGTCCATAAAATAATGCTACAGGGTACGTATTGTTTTAGAAATAAGAAAACAAACACTTAAAACAATTTTACATTAACTGAATATCTACTACAGTTCTTACTCAGTGCTAAGTGCTTCATATGCATTATGCCATTTAATCTTCACAAAGTTAGGGAATTCAAGTCAGGAGCTGAGGAAGCAGTTGATGAATCCAAAGTCCTGTAGCTCCAAGCCCCTATGCATTACACCTACCACCTCTCAGCTAACCCAGAATATGCAGGTATGGAACATTCTGGAAGGAATCCAGGTGGCTACCTCTGCTTTAGGTCTGCACGATCCTCAAAAGTAAGTCTTGTTTGTCTGTGTACCTTTCATGCCTATCACAATGCTCCACACACAGTGGACATGGGAACAATATTTGTTGAGCAGACCATTTTAAAAGAACAATGTACCTTGGAACCAAAGCTAAAGGCCCAAATGCACACAACGTAGCCAGTTCTCACTACCAGAGGGGCAATTCAGAAGAGGAGTATACAAGACCAAAGGAAACCAGATAAATACAGAGATGGAGACCAAAGGAGGAAGTAGAACTGTTGTGCTTCCCAAAATGAAATCCTCAGGATACCTGTGGCAGAAGGATCCGAAATTCTTGCTGAAAGCATGAATCCACAAGTATAACCCCAGATATACGCAAATCAGAAACTCGAGGGCAGGAATCTGAGCATCTACACTATTATGCACTCCCCAGAGAATCCTTAAACTCCAGAAAACAAAAGGCAGAGGGAATAGGAAGTTGTGGGAGTCATCGATGCTGAAACTGAGAATTAGATGCACAGAGAGGAAGACCAGCTATTATCTTACCTAGAGAGGACTGATCTTTTATAATCTGCCTCCTGGGACACAGCGGTTCACTTTGATAACTGACTGAGGACTGGGGAAGGATATTTAGAATCTGAGTGATTGTGCAGGGAACAGAGAAAACTAGTAGTTTGACTTAAAATAAAAACCAAACATCCTGTGAGAAAGTGGGGGCAAAACATAAAGCATCTTTTGTTAACTAAATGCACCTATCAATTAAATCACTGGATGTTTCCCTGGCTTTGAAGACTGCCTTCCCCTGGCCACTTTTCTGACCACTTCTTATTTGAAATAGTGACATTTCTGCAGCAAAGAGAACAAACAATCTTACTTGAAGGGTGGAGGTAGATAATGTCTTTCACTGTGAAGTCTCGGGACTGAGCAGCTTTCAGACAATCAGCCAGCAGGCTCAGGAGCAGGAGCCAGGCCAGAGCAGGGCCAGGTTCCATGGCAGGCCACGTGTCACTCATACAGAGGGCCCCAGAGTGGGGACTTCAGACGATGGGAGAGAACTTGCACCTGAAATATGAAGACAGACGCATCTCAGTGTCCAGCTGGAGAATGCCACAAGAGCCTTGGCTGTGTTCCCACTTGGTTGAGACAGGATGGGGAGGGACAGGGAGCCCAGTGCACAGGAAAGTGAGGAGCCATAGGGAGAAATGTTATAAATGGTAATTGTAGAGCACTTGGAACATTCCAGCCCAAATCTATTCTTAATCAGGTTGCTAAAGCTCCACTGGTAGCAATCCCTTCTAATATTGAGCAGAGATGGTATCAAGAGAGAGTGAATTTTAATGAAATCCAGCTATTTTTGCCAGAAGGCCAGGGAATGACTGCCAGACAGCAACGATAAATAAGTCAGGTACAAAAGCTCAGAAGCATTTCCCTGATAACAGTGTGGACCAGGCATGAGGGTGCAGCCTTACTGGGTCATGGCCATGCAAAACTGTACAGGGTACACTTTCAGATTTAGAAAAGAAGCATAAGTAAGTTGACCTCTCCCGAGCCAAAAAGTGTCTCAAGAACACAAATCTTCTCAATATAACTAATATTTGTTGGTCAGATACTGTTGAAGTCCTTTACAAATACCAATTGATTCTCCTAATAGCCCTATGAGGTAGGCACTCTAATTATCTATGATTATCCCATTTTGAGTAAACTGAAATCCAGCAAATAAGGAGAGGAGTTGACTCAAACCCAGGCAGTGTGGCTTTTGAGCCCGAATTTTTAAACATTGGGCCACACTGTGTGCTTCCTAAGACCGATTCAAGGTGTAAAAACAAAACTGATGACATAAGATCAAGTTATAACTTAGCACTAAGCAATCATCTACTATCTGTCCTTTATTCTGATTTTAGGCTTTTCACTCAAAATTGAGGGCAATAAAAATCTGTAATAGGGTCAAACTATTGAGCTTACTCAAAATACAGAGATATGTCCTAATTGACACATGCTTCTATTTGCATGCCAGCTTCTTAGCTTCCTATACAGCTTGTCCCCAAGTGCTACTATTGTCCAAGTACCCTCGTCTCTCTTGCTCATGCAAGGGGTTGAGGTTAGATGTTCATTTTATTTTCACTTGGTTGAAAAACTGTAACTTGGACATTTTGTTTACAGATTTAATACAAACATTCAATGAGATTTTTAAAAATAACATGAACGTTTAAATCACTTTGCAAAAAAAAATAGTGACTAAATATATAATGAAACAGACACTCAACACAGAAAATCAGTGTGGCCTAATCTGATATTAAAATGTACTACAAAGCAATAGTGATCAAAACAATGATAAAAAGTATGACAATGACTTTGGGAAAGGAAGCATTTTAAGGAGCCCAGGATGAACCCAACTCTTTATATCCCACAAGCACTTTTACAAAGTTATGTATCGGGGCAATATTAAATGAATAGTATTATAACAACTTGATTAAAATTGTAAAAAACAAAAAAGACTAACTAAAACCAAACAAGGCACAATACACTAAAATTGCCTCCAGGAACATTAGTGTGTTCATTATTTCTTAAAAACACTGACAAATCATTAGCAAATAGAATAGAGCCCTGTTTAGTCAGTTTTTTCACTGCTGCAACTAAAATACCTAACCAGAACAATTCTAGAGGAGGAAAGGTTTATTTGGAGGCTCATGGTTTCAGGGGTCTTAGTCCACAAACAGCCAGGTCCATTCCTGAGGGCCCTAAGTGGGGCAGAACATCATGGTGGAAGAGTGTGGAAGAGGGAAGTGGCTCACATGATGATCAGAAAGCAGAGAGAGACTCCACTCATCAGATACAAAATAAATATCCCAAAGGCACACTCCCAATGACCCACCTTCTCCAGTCACACCCTACCCGCCTTCAGTTACCACTCAGCTAATCTCTATCAGGGGATTAATTCACTGATTGGGTTTAGAATCTTATCACTCAATCATTTCACCCCTAAGCCTTCCTGCATTGTCTCACACATGAGCTTTTGGGGGACACCTCACATCCAAACCATAACAAGCCCTTATCACTGCACAGCAGAACAGTGCCAGCCTTGCCAATTCCATGCACACTCTGCCATCTTCCATTTATGATTTGGTTCTCTGAAAAAACTTGCATTCATTGGCTCTTGGTCACTTAATAAATATGACTGCCAGTCACTGTATTAGGTGCTTGATTGAACAACATGATAAGAAAATAAAAAAAAATCAGCAGCACCTTTCCCTTTTTGAGGTAATAGTCAAGTGATAGAGACAAACATCATCTTCAGTGAGTGCAAACTGCTTTGTTTTACATCCATTCTGGCTCTCCCCCACCATCATGGTATCATGGTGAGGTGGGTCAGGTGAGGCAAGCTGAGGCAGTAGCCAAGGGACAGGTCTGCACAACACACCCTGGAGACCTGACTGTATACCACAGCCAACACCCCCATCTCCTCCTAATCTGCATCAGGACTCAATTTGAGAATTAGAGATTAAAATGAACAGTATATCTGTCACTATAAACATAAATATGAACAAATGTATGAAGACATGATTGGAAAGTAAAGTATCAATAGTAAAGACAGGATGTGAAAACCACCAGAGACTGGTGGCTTAACCAACAGAAATTTATTTGTCAGTTCTGGAGGGTAGAAGTCCAAGATCAAGGTGTTGGCTGGGTTGGTTTCTCCTGGGCCTTTCTACTTGGCTTGCAGATGGCCACCTTCTCACTGTGTCCTTTTTGGGCTTTTTTTTCAGATGTGTCTTCTTCTTAAAAGGACACCAGTCCTTAATGAATTAGGGTCCCACTTTTATGATGTCATTTAATCTTGATCATCTTCTTATTGGACCTTTCTCTAATAGTCACATTCAGAGGTACTGGAGATTATGGTTTCAACATATAAACTTGGGGGGGACCACATTTCATTCCACAGAACAGGATATTTTTTTTCAAACATCTTCTGTTACATGATATGTCACAGAGAGATTGCTGATAATTTTACAAATGGTATAAATGATCTGAGGCACCACAAGAGGTATAAACTGCTTCCTGGGTTGTGGGGCCATCGTCCCTCAGGCCAGAATTTGCCATAACTATCTTACTTTCCCTGTGGAGGTTTGGGACATTTGCCTCAGACTCTTCTAATACCCCAGGGATAGTCTCCTGCCCTCTGCTTATTGCTTTTGCCAGCTCATCCTGTGTTTTTCCTTAAGAGATGAAGGATAAAAAACATCATCAAATCTGCTAAAAAGAAAAATAAGATTCAGATCCATGCTACAGAATAGTACTTAACTTGAAATCATATATACTATATCTATTTTATGATCCAAAATATAACCTGTTAGGCGGGGGAAGTATCTTCAGGTAATATTTTAAAATAGGCAATATCAAGAATATGGAAATTTATCTTTGTAGCAAAGTAAATTAAATAGTAATGCAAACTCCTTGTAGAATTTAAAGTTAAATGGATGAGGATTGAGTATGGTGGAAACTTTTTTCCAGTTACTTGGGGGAAGGGAAGGACTTGTAAAATGATGTGGCACACTAGAACTTTTAACTTACTATCTCACTATAATCTTTTGCAGAATTTCCCATTTTCACTTTTTAAAAAATAATGTGTTGAAATTGTCTGATATGCCTCCCCCGAACCACATCACTTATCTATCATTTAATCAGTGTTTACAGATGTTTAAGTGCAGAACTGAGAGATAGCATGGTACCCTACAGCACCTCACCTGTGGTGGGACAAATAACCTGGGTTTGAGGGAAGGTGTTAAATATTCATCTCAAAAGTAGTGCAGCTATGGGGCTGAGGTTGTGGCTCAGTGGTAGAGCGCTTGCCTGGCATATGTGAGGTACTGGGTTTGATTCTCAGCACCACATATAAATAAATGAATAAAATAAAGGTCCATCGACATCTAAAAAAATATTTTAAAAAACAGTGGAGCTAAAGAGTTCAGTTATACAACTTGGGGCCATCTCCTCCTAGAAGTTTCTCTTGGTAATCCCTGCCTACCTGTTCAAACTTACTTTATCCCAGAATACTAAAAAAATGCATATCCACTCTAAATTTTTCTAGTCTCTTCTACACTAAAAATGTAGGTAGAAAGATTTTACTAGGGAATTATCTGAGTTTTAAAAATAAACAAAAACAGGAAGGTGATTGTTATGATCAACTGAATAATGCACTCTCCAAGACACTGAGGTCATAATCCCCAGAGCCCTGTGAGGGGAGGGAAAGCTATAGATGTGATTAAGTTAGGATCCTGAGATGGGCAGATCAGGCTGGTGTTCAGGTGAGCCCAGTGCATCACCGAAGTGCCTGTGAGTGGGGGTCACAGTCAGCAGGAGGAGGTACAACAAAAGAAGCAAAAGGTTGGAATGATGTGAGGGAGAGGCCACAAGCCAAGGAATGCCTCAGACTCTAGAAACAGAGAGGAAATGGAGCCTCTCTGGAACCCCAGAAGGAACCAGCCCTACCACACCTTAACTAGCCCAGCAAGACTGAGTTTAGACATCTGACTTCCAGAACTGAAAGGTAGTAAGTTTGTGCTGTTTTAAGCCAGTAAATTTGTAGTAAATTATTATATCAGCTATAGGAAATGAATACATTATTTTAAAATCAAGTTTTGTACCACAGTATATTTATGAAATAGAAAATAAAAGTAAAACTACATTTGTCATTTTTATAGAGTTATTTAAATTTCTTTTTTAGCTTTTGAGTCACTAATAGAAGTATCAGGTTGACCCATGTGAAACTATTACATCAAACATGGTTATATATTGGCAGCTTCATATGGATCAATCTATAATTTCTACTAACTAATGGTACTGACTATAGCAAAAAAAATTAAAGTTGAATGGATATTAAAGCAGTAGACATATTGCTGGCTATATGAAAACATAAATGTCTACACACAACTTAATTCCTTTTGCTTGTTTATGCATTCAATCTACACCAAAGTCCACTTGGAGCCCCAATATCACAGGCTCATACTCTGATTTGGTTACTGCATTCACACACCTGCCTTCACAAGCACCAGAAGCCAGTCAGAATGGGGGCCAGAGAATTCCCACTCCTCATTTAGCAAGCTCAGTAACTTCTCAGTACATACTACAAATTCTCCACCCTTGCCACCAAGTATTAAGTGCAGGTTTCAAGTCGAGCAGCATATTTGTGTGTGATACACATACACACTTGAGGTTATCATTCCTGTTTTACAGATGAGAAAGCTGAGTTCAGAGAAGGGGAATAACTTGCTCAAGATCACAAAAGGGCCCTAATTGGGGATTTGAAGCTAGTTCCTTCAGCATTTGTAGCTAAACACACACTGATCAGAACTTTGACACCGATTTCTTTGATGTGCTGGATGGTGAGGAAAGCTATTTGGTTTTATTTTGATATAATTTCACATTAAATATCAACCAGTTGCCAACCTAAGTTCTTTTCTCTAATGTGCGACTCGAAGTCAACATCAGGGTTTCACATATATCAAACTCTGCAAGTGACATGTTTTTATTAAAGCATTTCTCACCCACAATATTCCTTCCAGTTAATGATTTAAAGGTCTCTCTGCATAGTATTTGCATCAAACATTATGCATCTGAATGTCATCTGAATTTAACCCCATTGCAACCTCTATAGCATGACCACCCAGACTAAAGTTTTCATTTTGCAGCCTGTGTTGAATATGTGTGACTAACATGCAGAGATTAAGAGTTAAGCTGCCTGGTTTTGAAACCAAGAACCTGCTTGCTGTATAGCCTTGAGCCAAGTTACTCAAACACTCTGTGCCTCAGGTTCTTTATCTGCAAAACAGGCATACTACCTACCTCAAAAGTTTACTTTGGGAATTAAATGAGTTAATCTATGTAAAGCACTACGAACAGTGTCTGACCCACAGTTAGTGATAGGTAAAATTTCCCAGTTTTACTTTTGTTTTGTCCAAAATCAGTGTAGTTTCCTAAGTAAATATGGTAAAATTAATTTTGTTCAACATACAACTCACTTTCTTTAGGCAAGAAAAATGTAATAATTCCTCAAAACTAAGTATGATGAGTCAGAACCTATATGTCTCTTCCACCTTGACCTCTGCCCCAGAGTCACCAAGGCAGGGACCAAGTCAGTGGGAGAAAGGAGGAAGTCCCTCCTGCCCACCAACCAGCATTTAATGTGACTGAGACTCATTGTAGACCCAGGTGACTTTCCACCAGCCCTCATCAGTGAGGCAAACAGGAGGGCATTAACCTTAGAAACCCTCCTTATATTGCCCTAGGCTACACTGCAAGGCCTATTACACACCCCCATCCTTACACAGTTGCTTTAACTAGATTCTACTAATGCAAAAAGTACTGATGGAGGTCAGGAGCTCATACCTTATATCCCTTTCAATGAACATGTCCTGTATAGCCCTCCTGATGGTGGATTATCATGGGTGAAGTTAAGGCAACTATTTCATTCATTACAAGAGATCAGTGTTAGTCAGTTTGCCATTATTTAACAAAATAGGTAAAATAAACAACCTATAAAGAGGAAAGGTTTATTTTGGCTCACAATTCCAGAAGTTTGATTCCATGGTTAGCTGACTCTTATAATTTTGAGCCTGGAGTGGCAGAGCCTATGACAGGGAGCACATGGTGGAATGAAGTTTCTTACCTCATGGTGATTAGGAAGCAAGGAAAAAGAGGAGCAGCCAGGTCCCCAGATCTCCTTCAGGGGCACATAACACCCAGTGACCTACTTCCTTTTACTCAGCACTACCTCCTAATGTTTCCACTATTCCCAGTAGTACCGCAGGCTGGCAACCAACCCTTTAACATGAACCTTTGGGGACATGTATCCAAACTCCACCAGGATCCAGCTCCACTTCTTATGGGACAGGACAAGCTGAATTCTTTATGCCTAATTAGTTTAGCATGGGTTTCCAAATTTGGAGGGTTTAATTTTTTTAATCATGAATTTTATGTGCTTAATGGGGGAATTTCTAAATTCTTATACTAGTTGAAACTCAATTCTCCCACAAGTTTACTCAAAAAAAAGTTCCTTCTTTGAAAAAAAGGAAAACTAGGTCTTTTCTGGGCTTAGGTATGATTAGTAAAAGGGCTTAAAGGATAGATACCAAAATTATGTAGAATTTTAGAATCTTTTAATATCAATTTGAATGCTCAAAAATTTTTAATGAGCATGCACTTTTTTCTAAGGAATTGCTTTTGAAAAAATAAATTTGACAGGATAGTTTTACTTCTATGCACAAATTTTTATTTTACTTTAAGATTTTTTACTGAAACAAAATTAATATCATATAAAAGTCACCATTTTATAATCAGTGATATTTGCTATATTCATATTATTGCACAACCATCACCATTATCTAGTCTAGAATTTTCCTATCACCCCATAAAGAAATCCTGTACCCATTAGCAGTCACTCCCAATTCCTTCCTCTCCCATACCCTGATGACCACTACTGGATTCATACAACACATGTCCTTTTGTGTCTGGTTTCTTTAGCTCATCATGTTTTCAAGAGTCATTCATATTGTAACATTAATCAGTATAACATCTCTTTTAAAGGCTAAATAATATTTCATTGCATAAATATACTATATTTACTTATTCATCAGATAATGGACATTGGAGTGAATTCTACTTTTTGGCTATTGTGAATAGTGCTATTATTAACAATCCTGTACCCTTTTTTGGGGGGTGAATATATGTTTTTGATTTCTTGGGTATATACCCAAGGAGTGTAATTGCTTCCTTCCTATGTGGTTCACTTATTGAGGAACTGCCAGACAGGGTTCCATGGCAGCTTTCTATCAGCAATGTACAAGTGTTCCAATATCCTCACCAACACTTTCTTTTCTTTCTTTAAAAAAAAAAAAAAAACTTATAGCCAACTTACGGGATATGAAGTGTATCTCACTGTAGTTTTGATTTTCATTTTTCAAGCGACTAATGAGGTTTAACAACCTTTCATAGGCTTACTTGCCCACTTCTCTGGAGTAATGTGTATTTAAATTCTTTACCCATTTGTTAATTGGGTCATTGTCTTTTTGTTGTTGAGTTTCAAGAGTTCTTTCTATATTTGGACTCTAGCATAGTCAGATAAAGTATATGATTTGCAAATATTTTCTCCCATTCTCTGCATTGTCTTTTCACATTCTCAATGGTGTCCTTTGACACATGAAAGATTTAATATTGATGAGGTCTACTTATTGCTTTTTATAAATATGCATTTTGTTCCCTTACAAATTCAAGTCCAACACAGCACTAAAAAGAAACAACTGCATACAGTGCACAGTAAAATAACTTGTCTACTTTGCAGTGGCCAAGGCTATATTTTCCATCTCTTTTTTCCATGAAAGAAACAGGATGGGTAGGACCATTTATTAATATCACCAAAGCTTACATTCCGACAGTCAATCATGAAGCACCAATACCACTCACTCTATTAGTATTTTCCAGGAACTGAAAAATGAAAGGTGAATGACATGCATTCCCAATTAATCTAACGGTGACTGAAATACGGGCTCTGATGAGGGGGATGCTGCATTTCTCTACAGATCTCGGGAGCAGATGGAGCTTTAATCCTCAAGCTTCACAAATAGGATGCTGGACATACTCCGAAAACATGAAGGGTCTTTTCTTGGATTTTGGTGATTTTCCCTGCAGTCCACTGTGCCTTTGGACTGTTCTAGACATTTAGAAAAGATGTTGTGCTTCCATTTTATGATGCTGCTGTTTGAATATGCACTGTGGCTCTCATCCCTGAACACAGTTCTCTTTATGAAGAAGTACACTCTCATTTTCACAGCTCTGTGACCTTTCATTTGTTATTTATGAGCTTTTGCAAATCTAATACCACTCTGACAGATTTAATTTGTGCTCTAAATTACCTTTGCATGAGTTACTCAACTGCTGGTTTTATTCCAATGGATTATTTGCTACATTCTGAAATAGGAAAAAAAAAATTATTTTGAGATCTATTGAACTTCCTCACTCAGGAGAAAGTTGAAAAGAGCTACATTCTGAATTTTTACTCTGGGGATGGTACTAGATAATATAAAGAAGAATTTCTACACCTTGTTCTAGAGGTAAAGTAATAGAATTGTAACCTAAGCCAAGTTTTATAATCTATACACTAATTACTATTTCATATTGTTGTGGTTTAATACAAAATGTCCCCCAAAGGCTCATGTGTTGAAGGCTGGTCCCCACTGCAACAATGTTCAGAGATGGGACTTTGGGGATGTGATTGGATCATGAGGGGCTTGACTGGGCTATTAGGAGGTGGAACCCAGAAGGAAGAAGTAGGTCACTGGGTACGTGGTATATCTTGTCCCCAGTCCCATTCTCTCTTGTACTCTCTCGCTCTGCTTCCTGGCTGCTGTTAGGTGAGCAGCTCTGCTTTGCCAAACCCTCTCAATCATGATGCTCTGCCTCATCACAGGTCCATATCAATGGAGCCAGAGGACCATGGACTTAGACCTCTGACACCTCTGAAACCATGAAACAAAATAAATCTTTGCTCCTTTAAGTTCATGCTCTCAGGTTATTCTGTCACAGTGACAAAAAGTTAACTAACACCCATGTAGAGTCCTTAGAGTAAACACTCCCATTCCTTAAACTGGTCACCAGAAAGAAATTAAGTATTTCTGAAAGCTTTGGTGACTTAAGAACCATGCACTAAAGAACAACACTTCTATGCTCAGTCAATGTAAACACAATTGTGAAGTAGAGATAATGCAAATCTAAATATGTTCCAATAGCATTCAAATTGATATTTGAAATGGCTGATATGAAAGCATAGTGGAAGTCTAAGGCTTGAAAGATTATGGCAAATCTTGATTTAATTTTGAGTATGTATAGGTAGATTGGTGGTGATTTAATGACCCAAAAGAGTTAATTCAATTCCTCAAAGTATAAACTAAAGTCACATCTTCACGAAGTTATGTCTACTTAAATTTATCATTCTAACCACAGGTACACTTCTTGCAATTTGGGAATTGCTCAGAATATGTGGTAGTTTAAAAACATGCTCAAAAATTCTTTGACATACTTCCATTGAGAAATGAAGACTACATCTTCTACTTGAGTCTGGGCAAACTTTATTAATTAGTTGATCAGAGTGTGATAGAAATGACACTATGTAACCTCTAAGGCCAGGTCACAGAAGATGTTGCAACTTAAACTCAGTGTTCCGGAGCCCTAACATGCCATATAATCAATCTCAGTCACAGCACCTTGAGGCTGCCATGATGTAAGGAAGCTCAGGTAGTCCATACAGAGCTACAGAGGTTACATAAAGAGAGGGAGATGCCCAGCCAGTCCCAGCTGCTCCCATCTTCTCTCCTCCCCACTCTTCCAGTTCTAGCCATAGTCTGATTGCAACTGCACAGAGACTCTCAGAACAGGGTACACAAGCTCTTTCCACATTTCTGACTCACAAAAACTATGAGCAATAACAAAATGCTGGTTACTGCCTCCTGCCACTAAGTTTTGGGGTGATTTGTTAAGCAGCAATCTTGGAACATAAGAAAATAGAGTCAAAGAATGAAATAGGAACTTTAATTCAGCTTATAAAGATAATTGCATTTTTCAGGGTACTTGGTTGTAAAGTTTGGAAATCCAGATCAAACAGGCTGTAACCAAAGTTGGAACCAGGAAGAAAGGGGAAGATTTATATTGTCTCCTTAACTGTTCAGACATGGCCAGACTGTCAACCTTGCTTGCAGTAATTCCATTTCACTCTACCTGCTCTTTTGCCCTTATTCTACCTCAGGTTCTCCCAAACTATGGCTACCAGCAACACCAGAAGCATTCAAGGAGTCCCTTTCCCAGCTGTTTCTGAGAAAACTCTAAGAAAGGAAGGACAGGCATCTTGGACCTATAACTGGCCAGGATTATTTGACATTCCAATTGGCCAACTGGCTTCTGTTATTAGAACAAGGGTTCAGTGTCAACTTCATTGTGAAATTACATGGTTTGTGAGTGGGGAGGTCCTGGTTTCCAAAGGAAAATCCAGGTATTGTCATTTGAAGAAAGCAGCCTGGATAATGGAACAGGAAAAATCACACAAATGTCCACTACAATAAATACAGTATTTGAAATAACTCATTAGCCTGGAAGTACAAAATGAAGTTAAAGGTAGCTCAAATGTACATTTCTGGAAGATGGAAATGTTACCTGAAACATGATTTTCTTCTCTTAAAAATGGAATATCACTTCATTACAACTTTTCAAATTAAAACATAAGGTTGAAATAATGAAAATACAGTTCTAGTGTGCATTTAGAATCAGTTCTGCCCTATACTCTCCCTTTCTTATAGAAATGGGTCCTCCCCTACTCCCATCACACATTGCTATAGGGGAGCCCTGTGACTGACCACTGATGTTTGGGCCAGGATTGGACACCTGATCCAACCAAGGAAATTGGAGTTTTTCCTGAATATTTTTCAAACTACAATTTAAAAAAGACAATAAGCTCTCTCTAGTGTAAGAGTCAAAATAGGAAGTTTGGGAATATGTATATATGCCGTGTTCCTCCCCATGTATGAGAATGAAGCTGTCTGCCTGAGATAGAGAACAGCTCCAACTATGGTTAATCCTTGTCTTTTTGGTTGATTTTTAAGTCTTCCCCTAAGTATTATAGTAGCCTCAGTATTTGTACAACAAATGCTGCTGTTGTCCAGGGTAGTCCAAGTTCTGTCCCCTGCAAACACAAGCTTCAATCAATTTGAAATATATCCAAAAAGGACAGCCACCAGCTTAAATTTCCCTACATAATAAATGCCTTTTACCTAATACTTCCTTCAAGTTTATCAGCTAACAGGTTAGAGTTGGCTTTTACAATGTCAATAATGGTGAACTGGCCAGAGAGGACCTCCTTTTGGATTTCTTAAATACTAATGCTTCATTTTCAGACCTACAGGGAGACAGATGTTCAAATATTTCTAGTCTGAATTGAAGATTTATTTGCATAAAAATCAATGCTTTAAAAAAAAATGTTCATTTCTTTTTCTGGAGCCTGTTGGCAAGGCTAGACTTATAGGGAAAAGCTGCCTTTCTGTCTTGTCCCAATCTGATTTAACAGTCAATTGCATCAAAAAAGCTTCAATTCCCCAGGGATAAATGATGTCTGGACAAGGATGCCCAGAAATACATTCACATTTCAAAGGACGCTGTATTTACTCCAGGAGCATCTGCTTGTTGGTTCCTTCAACTCAAAAGTTCTTAAGAACTGAAGAAAAGGCATTTTGAAGTTCAAATAACAGGAAGAGAACGCAGCCAAGGAGTGCCCCATTCAGGAATCAACCTTGTTTGCAACATACTGACATTTTTCATTTACTTGGAAGAGGGGTGACAGTTTGAAGAAATTCTTGTTTTGCGTCTTTTATTAAATTTCTCTTTTTTTCTTGTATATGAATGTTCTTTTTTATCATTAATTTTTTATTTGATCTAATTAGTTGTACATGACAGTAAAATGCATGTATACATCTTGACAGATCATACTTAAGGGGAGTATAATTTCTCATTTTTCTGATTGTACATAAACTTCTCTTTTTAAGAATATAATATTTTCATTTTACTTTTTCTTAGAAATTTTTATCCTAGAGACCTTCCAAAAATGTAAAGTATAAAATATTCACAGAAACAATATGATAGTTAAAAGTAGATGAAATCAAAACCAGATCTGCTCTTATGTTCAAAATAACCCAGTTCCAAATCCAACATTTTGATTATGAGGCATATGCCTTGTCTCTTGATCAAAGAATGGTTATCATAGCACTATACACAGGGAATCTTCTCCAGTGTAGCATTCATCTTTCTTCCACTAATTTGATGTGTTTTTGAAAATTTAGAAACATGGAAGAAGTGCTAGTCATAATTGCAGCGCAGACACTGCCTGCTGTCAGACTATGGAGATATGCTACACAATTGGAACCAAATTTTATTGGCAGGGACCACTGCATGGTGCTCTGGGTCACTCTGTTTTGGTTTCAGGGGACTGATGTCTGGGTTCTGTTAGGCTTGAGGCCTGTGAATTCCTACACATCACCCACACTGGTGCCACTGCCATGCTCGCTGATGTCCAGGGCTCCTGCTCCTCCTGACACCCTCACCATGTTGTGCAAAAGCCATATGTACACAAGCAAGCCCTACATTTTTAACCTATTAATGAAATATTCTTCCCATCACTCTGTGTTGAAGTTCAACTCACAGAGAACATCCATCTTCCTTTTGGGCTATCTACAGTGGAAGGTGCTCATCCATCCAAACCCCATGACATAAGCTGAGTCCAGAATTCTTTTCCTCCCACTCCAGCTTACAAATTATGTCTCTTTCTCTTCACCCCATTTCTTCTCCTCATCTCAAAGGTCACACCCATCTGTCCCTTTAACTAGCTGTCAAGGAGCAGATGGAGAACATGAAGATCAGGACTCACCTTCAACCATTAAAATCATGTAACCTGGTCTCGACGGTCACCCAGGATGGAGAAGAAACTCATGCTGAGTCTTTGGTCCTGCCTTGAATGGAGCAGGGCACTGCCCATGGTTCTGAGTTCCTTTTTGCTTCTTCACTTTTTCATTCATATATTCATTCATCACCCTCCATGACGCAAGCATAGATAATGTTATCTATTATATGTTATTGTAATATTTCCAGTTTATGGGGTAGGAGAGTCAGTCTGTTCTCTCTTCTTATAAGAATATTTTTAAAAAATCAAATGGCGAACATCAAAACAATGGCTTCCAGAAAAACCCTATGGCCAAACCACTATTTTCAAATTACTGGGTTCCTTGGAAGCTAATTTCTAACTTATAAAAATTGTCTCTCCTTTGATAAAGAACATGATTTTATAGCAAATCTATCCATGTACTTGTCCTCCAAATCTCTGGTACCTTCAGCTATATAAAATATGTCTCCTAAGTGCTCAAGACCACCAGAGTTTCAGAAAGGGAGCTAGGATTAAGATTGGCTAAAACACTCTAAACTATAAATTGACTTTTCGAGCACACTAAACTATTTTGCACAATTATTTAGGGTTAGGAAAAATTTCCTCATCCTGAGTTTGAAGACAGTAGAATGCATCCAATGAATCCCAACTCTGTCACTGAGATGGGATTTCTTCCTTGGTAACACAGCAACTTAATTTACAAGTCTGCATAAGTAACAGTTATTAAGGAGACTATTACTGTAGCGAAGTAGAATACAATAAGATTTTACTTAGTATTCACTCAGGCAGAAAAGGTCATAGGAGTTATTAATAAGAGGGTTGTACCTGATAATAGAATTTTTTTGTTTTTGCTTCTAAACCCCTTCACTTCATAGAAGCGGGGGAAAAAACCTTGAGTGGCCTCTTGTGAATAAGGGAATGAAGGAAATGTTGACTTGCCTAGTGTACAGGGAAAAGATGAGTGTGAGCTATTTAGTCGACAGTGACATGTTTGAGGTTGTTGTGCTGTCCTCACAACCAAGGCCAGGTGAGATGTAAGATAGCAGGTAGAGGAGCCAGGTAACACAACCACGCCAACCCTAAATAGGTCCTCTGGGGATGGAGATAACAGTGAAATCCAACAAGACATTCATATTACTTCCTATCAAACAGAACAGATTGTCTGGAAGAAGAAAGAAAGAAAGAAATGAGAGACACAGGGATGGCACAGAACTTGGGAGACAGATGCTAGCTGTGGAATGTCTCTGATTCAAAATTATTCCATTGATTCTTATCAGGTTGATAACTGGAACCCAATGCTGGCTTCAGAAAAACCCTAAGATTCCAATACCATCTCTGAGTATGGACCTTAGGGAGGAGGGAGAGTGGGTGCTCCAATGGCAATGAGAGGTATCAGAGCTAGGCCGACAGGTGATCTTCAAGCTTTCTGTGACATGGCTCTTGCCTAGCTCTCCTCCTTCAGTGATAGAACCATGAGGCACAGGTCTCTAAGGCACCATGCTGCTTCTCTGCTGCCTACTCGATGCCTTGGCTGCTGATGTTCCCCTTGATGAATTTCCACTCTACTTATCACTCACATTGTAAGCCACATCCTTTTGAAAGCCTTATCCCGCATCCTCTACCCTTCCACAAGATCAGTTAGGACCCACTTTCTCCGTTCCTGCTGTGTCATATCTGTGGTGCTCAGATGTCTTGTTTCACAGTGATAAGGGCAATGGGCTTTGTATTTTGACAGATTTGAGTTCAAGTCCTAGCTCTGTCACTTGTTAGGACTGTGACCTTGTGCACATCTCCAAAATGGAACTTCTATCATCATCTATCCTATGTGGTATGAATTAATATAGCATATGCAATTTTCACTAATTACTGTTATTAGTAACTTATACTATGATTATTAAGGTGATTGTTTCTCCTACTAGAT
Source organism: Sciurus carolinensis (assembly GCF_902686445.1). Classification (NCBI taxonomy): domain Eukaryota; kingdom Metazoa; phylum Chordata; class Mammalia; order Rodentia; family Sciuridae; genus Sciurus; species Sciurus carolinensis. The sequence continues at coordinate 100,909,271 of NC_062215.1, read as the reverse complement.
TATAAGTTCCTTAAAGACATGAATTTTACAGACATTTATGTTTAGGTTCTCAGTACCTAATACATAGGAGGTATGTGATAGCAGGTATGCTAAATAAATTAATTCTAAATAGAAATAAGCACAATATAGTAATTATTTTCTAAAATAGAGGTATTTATGTATGTATACACACTGATACACACATACATATGTATGCTTGCTACAGGCACCCAAAGAAAGAATTAGGGGGTCACTGAGGGGAACAGAAGAAGTTCCCTTGAAAGAGTGACATCTTTTAGAGATTCTCAGTATCTAGCCTCAGGGAACTGACTTATTTTATCCTAAATTCCCAGAATCCAAGGCAAACTTTAAGAAAAGTCTTTAGGAACTAAGCAGATACTGAAAGAGGTAGGTATATAATCTTTTTCTCATAGAAAAATTGACATTATGACTTTTCCCAGGGGCTTTGGTTAGACAGAGGACAGCCTACGAGAAGGTAGATCAATCCAGACTACAGTGAAGCATCCTCATGTCCCTACAGAAATAGGTAAAACTAAGTGGCATATCTTCTTATGCCTTCAAGTAATAGCCTCTTAGGGTTGTACTGGATCAGCAAATGGTTGTGGCCCATGTCTCCCAAATCAAGCTTATTCAGAGGTGTCCATGGGAAATGCTGAGCATTAAGAGTGGCCTTTTGGTGAGTAACAATGCACACCAGCCCATGCAAAGCTCTGAAAAGCACTGCAGTGAAGCAGCCTCTTTGGTTTTGCTTACTCCGGCTCTTTTCACTTACTTCAATGGGGATACACCCTTCCCAAAGAACATTGCTTTAAAAAACACCTGTTAACTAGTTTACTTTTCTGGGGGAAAAAAGATCACTGGGAAACTCAGTACCTATTCAAATCATGTCATTTTATACATGAAGATATTGAGGAACAGAGTATAGGGGGTTTTCAGTCACATCCAGTGTGGATAAGAAAAGGGTTAACTGCCAGAGGACAATGTTGGCTATAAATCAATCAATTACCCATAAACTTTTCTAATCAATAAACACACAAGAGGCAATACTCTTTTCAAATGAGAGAGGGTGTGATGGATTGGGCAATACCAGATCCGGCCTCTAACAAGATGGAGTAGCTCACCACTCCTTTATTTATAGTCACACAGGTAAAGGGCACCAAGACCAGGAGGGGCTTCTTCTGTGATGGACAGGATGGGGTGGAGTTAGGGGAGCCATTTGCTCAGGGAAACTAGCATATAACCAGACAGTGAACCACTCCCATGTAGGGCCACATACTCCCCAGTGATCTGAGACAGTCCTCCATGGCTGCCGGTTCCTGGAAGTTAGGTTTCAGTGTCCCAAGGCTCAACCAAGTCTGATTTTGCCAGATAAGGGATGACTCCCCACAACAGAGTACTTATGGTATCTGTCCCCAGTCAAAACGTCAGGAAACCACTAGAGTCTCAAGTGTGGCCTTGTTTCCCAACCACCCCATCTAGGATGTTTGCTACTATGACCTGCTATGCCACAAGGAGACATTCTCAGTTCTAAGTCTTGCTTAAGTTCAATAAAGAGAGAGGCAGTACCCTTAGTTTGTGATGTAAAGGGTGGCTAAAAAAAAAAGTACCCCAAATCTGCACCCCATCTATCAAAATTCTCCTCACATACCAAGTAGAAATATGTTTAGGTTCATAAATGTTTTATTTTTAAAACATAATATAGTAGTACCCCCTTGTCTATAGTTTCACTTTCTGCACTTTCAGTTATCTACAGTCACACACAGTCCAAAAATATCAAATGGAAAATTCTGGAAACAATTCACATATTTTCAATTTCACACTGTTCTGAATAGGTAAATAAAATCTCTAGGACCACCATGCCCCTTCCCATATAGAACATGAACGATCCTTTTGTCCAGTGTATCCACACTGTATATGTTACCCACCTATTTATTACTTAGTAGTTGTATTAACTAGGGTTATCCAGAGGAACATAACTAATAAAATGAATACATAATTATAAAAGGAGTTTATTAGCTAGGTGTACCCAATCAGAGGCTAGAGAGCTGGGAAAACCAAAATCTGCTCAGTCTAAGAAGCTGAAGCCTCAGGACAGGAGGGACCAATGATATAGCCCCAGCCTGAGGCCAAAGGCTTGGAAGCTCCCTGGAGAGTTGCTGGTGCAAGTTCTCATTCAAAGGCTGAAGAATCTGGAGTCATGTCTGCAGGTGATGATGGCAGCTAAACAAACAAAACAACAAACAATATCTGCTCTAGAAGAGTTGAGCTTGCCTGTGCCTGTGAGTTCCTACCCTCCCACTTCCCACTTTTTGTTCCATCTGGGTCCCTAGCCTAATGGACAATACTGATCACATCCAGGTTGGGCCTTCCCCGCTCAGCTTGCTGACCAACATGCCAGTCATCTCTGGAAACACTCTCACAGACATACCTGGAAATGTGTTTTACCAACTAGCGGTCTTTCAATCCAGTCAAATTGACAACCAAGATTAACCATCACGGTAGCCAAGTTCAGTTATCAGATTGATTATCTGGGTATCGAAGTGTTTATGTTCAAGTAACCCTTATTTTACTTAATGCTAGCCCCGAAGTGCAAGATAGGGATGCTGGCAATTCAGATAAACCAAAGAGAAGTTGTAAAGCACTTCCTTTAAGTGAAAAGGTCCAAGTTCTCAACTTAATAGGGAAAGAAAACAAATGACATGCTGAGGTTGCTAAGATCTACAGTAAAAATAAATTTTCAATCAGTGAAATTGTGAAGAAGGAAAAGAAATCTGTGCTCATTTTGCTGTTGCACCTCAAACTAAAAATGTTATGGCCACAGTGGGTGATAAATGCTTACTGAAGATGGGAAAAGGCATCGGATTACAGGGTTTGGTACTACAATGGTTACAGCACCCACTGGGAGTCTCAGAATACATCCCCTGTGGGTAAGGGAGAAGGACTACCCCTGTATGGCTGCTGAAGATAACCTCCTGTGTGGGAGGCTCAGATCAACGTGATTCCCTGACCACCCAGTGCCAGCCAGGATGCAGCTGCCCATGGTACTGATGAGAGAAGGAGGAGAGGCAACCTTTTACCTGCTTTTCCTCTTGGGGGCAGGTGGTTACCTGTGCTGCCATTCCTCTCCCCTGTCAAAACAACCTAGGATCCCTTACATCCTGTAGATCCCGATAAGCTTCTAGGTTCTTTTCAATGATTGAACAAGCCTACAAGTCCTAGGACACAGGAAATGAGATGTTAAATTTCAGTTGTGACAACATGGGTGAACCTGGAGGACTTTGTGCTAAGAGAAATAAGCCAGGCACAGAAAGGCGAATACCCCATGATCCCATTATATGTGGAATCTAAGAAATTTGAACTCTGAAACAGAGAGGAGAATGGTCGATGCTGAGACTGTTGGCAGATGAGGGTGGGGTGCATGGAGAGATGCTGGTCAAGGGGTACAAAGTTTCAGTTAGAAAGGAGGAGTAAGTTCTGCAGATCTGTTGTTGAACATGGTACCTCTAGTTAATATGACTGTACTGTATACTTAAAAATTGCTCAGACAATTGAATTTAAATATCTCCAGTCCCCAAAATTAAAAGTATGTGAGGTAATAAATATGGTAATTAGCTTGAGCAAATCATTTCATAATGTATATGCACCTGAGAACATCATACTGTACACTATAAGTGCAATTTTAAAATAAATGAATTAATATTAAATATACAAATAATAGGGGAAAACTCCAAAGTGCCATTGCCAGAGGTGCCTGTATCACAGTTTGTGAAGCATAACCCTCAGAGTACCTGACTGCACAGGTGCATGCCACAGCCCTGCTCCTACCAAGGCCCTGCTCCTAATTTTTTGGTTACAATTTTGTAGTCTTTTCATTGAGGAAGGCTGCACTCTAAAAAACTGGATCAGTCAGTCAACCCTGGCCAGAATAGTGCAAGAGCAATTTTTATGATTAGGAATAATATGCTTGCTTTTCTCTGAGAGGAGTTAGGTTGATAAGTAAAAACATGAGTTGCCACTCTACTTTCATAGAAGGGAACCCCCCAGAAGAGGGGAAAATGGCATGATAATAAGGCAGGCTCTCTCAAACCTGGGGAAGTAGAATTGGAATTTGAGAAAACCGAAGACCAAGCAAGCACCCTCTTCCCCAGCTTTCTCCAGTATTTCCATGGGCACATTGCCAGAACCACTCAGAGAAGAGTGAGGGCCCCTGGGTCAAGCAAGGTCAAGAGAGAGGCCTTAGATTTAGATAGCATGTGTTTTCCAACTGTTCTAAGAAAGCTCAGAGAAACTGCTTCATCTTATCATCTCAGCCACAGCAGAGCCTGGGTAGACCAGGAGGCCCTCTAAGGGCAGCAACGCCCAACAGCCAGAGCAGGACTGCCCAGGAACACTGAGGGGCCCCACAGGGCTCCAGAGCACACAGACCCCAGACTCCTCTACTCACCTACTAGGACTATTGTGAGGACACAAGGGACAGTGCATGGACATTGGTTTGGTGCAGGCCTGAGAGTATGGGCTCTATGGTCAGTCCATCCAGGCTACAATCCTTACCTTGCTACTATAGCTCAAAAACCTTGGGCAGCTTTCCTAACCTCTATGTCCCTTGATCTGCTCATCTGCAAAATGGGGAAATTATTGCTAGCTCATACTGCTCTTATGAGGATTAATGGGGACAGCACACATAAATCACTTGGGAAAATGCCTACCACATACTTGAGAGGTAACATCATTCTCCAAGTTGGCAGGAGGTGGTCCAGCAAGACACCTGGTTATTCACATGGGTCAAGACACTGCCTGGGAACCACTTGCTTCCCAGTCCAGAAAGGACCTGCGAAAGGTCTTTTTAAAAGTTCCACAAGTACCAAGATCTATGAAGGGAAATCAAAAGCTGGAGGCATATTTCTATCAAGTTTTCCAGCTGATCCCTAGCTAAGATCTGTATCCTGGACTCAGGATAAAAACACAATGGATATATTAAATGAGGAAGGTTAGAGAGGGTCTAGGGAGAATTTGTCACATTTGAAAAATGTTTTTTTCCCTAAAAGGGGAAAAAATAAAATCTCACAGACAAAAACTCTCCCATCCTCAGTGTTAATGACTAATGCTCCTTAAGAAACTACTTACATATGCAGAAAGCTGGTATATAGTTTTCAAGTTCAATAAGAATTGCCAAATAAAAATATTACATTAAAATCTTATACATTAATTAAATAAGATGGAAAATAGAAGCAATGATACTAACATTTATTGAGTACTTATAGAATTGGATGATATGAAATAGCCACTATTTCATCATTTTTGACCTACAAATATGGTAATTGTGTTTGGCTCAACCCAGTAAGTACAGGTGCATGCTGTCTTCAATCTCTACTACATCCAGATGTAGTAGGGTAATTATCATCCCACTTTACAGATGAGGAAACTGGAGCACCAAGAAACACATTTTCAAACATCCTACAGAATTGGCAGGTGCCAGAGGACTCACTTGCCCCAGAGTGAGTGATGTGGCTTTGGGAAGCTTTGACCTAGAAGGAATAGTGTCTCAGATGGGGAGATGCTGGAAGGGTCCCACTCAGATAAGAGTTCAGGGCAGTCAATAGATCCTAGAAGAAAACAGAGCAATGTTTTCTGCTGGAGGGAGGGACCACTGAACCACCTTGACTTGGTTTCCTGTCATTTTTGTTAGAGCTGGGCAGAAAGGGGGCTTTGCTGGCACTTTCTACAAAGACAGGTGATGGTCCCTGGGGAACAACAGTTCAGTGTGTGACAGCTGGCAAAGAGGGAGAGCCTCTGAGGAAAGGAGGGGGAGAGATGAGGATGAGAAGGGTATCCTGAAAGAACCCCAAAAAGTTTCCAAACTTGCTGCATGTTGGACTGTTGGACTCAACTGGGGATCTCTAAAAATACTGACTCTTGCTCTCACTCTTTACAATTTTATTGGTATGGGCTTGACCTTGGTACTGGGACTTCAAAAAACTCCCAGGTGATTCTAAATTTGCAGCAAACTTTAGGAAACTTTATAACATTTCTGCAAGTAGTTGGTGGAAAGAAAGAGCCCAAAATGCATTTCGTTCTTCCTGGCAGACAGCACTGGGAAGCCCCCTTTCTGCTCCATTAAGGGACAATTAAGCAGTTCAACACTATCAGAGTCATTTATTCCTCTGGATCTCCTCCGTCTCTCCTTTCTCTGACTCTTACCAGTCATCGAGGAAAGGAGGGGGCAGGCTCTTACCTTCAAAACTGCCACAGCAGCCTTCCTGCTTTCTACAAGCTCAGGCCCTAAATGTGTCAGGATTCTCCTCCCTTCTTTGGTAATCACTCCCCTAAAGTGTCTCACCCTAGTCCCATGTTGCCCCTGAAATGCTCCAGGGTGAAGTTCACTCCACCTTTCCCACCTAGCACACTCACTTTTATGACAACAAAAGAGAAAACGCCTTGAGGCCTCTTCAGGGGCAACACATACTCAAAGCCATTACTCAGAGGGATGGGTGAGTTTCTGAGAAAGGAAGCATGCCAGCACTTTCAGAGGGTGGGGAAGACAGCCTTTGCAGACTGTAGACTTGAGCCTGAGCTCAAGCTCTGCTACAAACAGTCACATGAACTTGAGGAACTAAACCCTCCTGGAGTTCAGTTCCCTCGTGTTCAGGGACACCAAGATGCCTTCTACTCACAAGGACCCCACACTGATATTTCCACTGTGAGTAATGATGACTCTTAAAGCTAAGCCTTGATTGTGACTCCCCTGTGCCTTCCTTTAATGGTGGCAAATTTTCCATCTTGTCTGACTTTCTAGTTACTTGTTCTGATATTATTCACAGAAGGAAAAAAGACAGGGGCGGGATTAAGGCAAAAGAGAACAAAGACCAGTAATGTAGTCAGGAATACAAAGGAAAGGTAATGATACATTCATCTTGATTTCTCTCTGTAAAGTCAGGATAACAGACTGGTGGGTAACCAGCTCTGTGCAGTTTATGCAGTTTCACTGTACCCTGTGAGGTCTTTCTCCTGTGGTGCAAAGAAAAAAATCTCCTGAATGCATATGGTAGAGAACTGCCCTACAAGAGGCAAAGGACCTGATCAAAGGTCTTGAAAAACTGGGATTTGATATGAGATGACTGGTTGCTAAAGTTCTTACTTTTATGCCTACAGGGCCCAAGAGTTTCTAGCCAGTGTGTCTGTGCAGGTGCATAGTAGGTAGTGATGATAAATGCTCCACTGAGTTACACCCACAAGGGCAGCAGAATAAAGGGTCTAAGTTAGACTGCCCAATAGGACGTCCTGCAGAGATAGACACATGCTATGCCACACTGTCTATGTCAGTACATGTGGAAATGTGTACAGAAATGTGTGCCCGAAGAACTAAATTTTATTGTACTTAATTGTAATTTAAGTTGAACAGTCACACGTGGCCAGTAGCCACAGTATTGGATAGTGCAATCTGAATTAATGATAAATGAATAAGCAAGCCACTTAAGAGTTGTGACTTCAGAATCAATTAGGACTAGAGCAAAGTACATTGGTTATTACCCAGCTGAATACCAACACATCATGTTAATTAAATCAGAAAATATGACAAGACTACTTCTATGGGAGACACTCCAGGCTTGATCAGTACTGTGGGGTCAAAGGATATAAAAAGGAAGGAAATGGAGCTAGGTGACAAAGTTTGAGGAGTGTCACCAAGACCCACTCTAGCCTCACCTTTTGCTTTTAGTTGATGGCTGAAAATGTTAGCTTATTATATAACAAGAATCGTTCTAAATATTTTACATTTGATTTTGTCAATTTCCTATGAGAAAGGTTATTATTTTGAATCCCAAGTTTTACACATGAGCAAACCAAGGAAAAGGAAGAATAGGTCAGTTGTCATGCAGGTGGTGTGGTGGAGTGGAAACCTGAATTGAGGCAGTCAGGTTCACACACCATGCCAGGTCTTCGGTCATTTAGAAACTATGGTGAAAAAAAGAGCTGCCTCTGGGAGGAGGATACCTGGTTCGATGCCCTTGCCCAGGCCTTCCATGATCTTCCAGTCCCTTCCCAGGCCATTAAAGTCAAGGGGAACACAGAGCATAGGCATGTGCGAGAGGGTGTCTCCAGAGAAGCATTTCCGTTACATGTGGGAAGTCGAACTCTCTCTAATCCAGTTTGCCTGGACTACAAAACACAGGTAGTTCTAAAGTCCATGCCTCCTTATTCCAAAACAGGTTATTACCCATTTCAGATGGTTCCTAATTTTTGTGTTGTAGATAACGTTGTGAGTAGTGTCCTTGTTACTACACCAAGTAGTCTAGTCCCCACTGCTTTCTTAGAAAAAAAAAAAACTCCTAAAATGGCAGAGTAGGGAGTAATAATAGGATCTTGGTTTGCACTAGTTAGACTAGTAAGAATGCTGATAGTTTCCCTTTCCTTGGAATTGTGTCACAGAGTGATAAGTCTGGTTCAGAGTATTTCATTTCCTCCTGCTTGCAATCAAGTGGTAAGGAAAAGGTCCTTTCTTAGTCCTTTCCTGCTGCAGGATTTGGTGATGCCAAGATGACTAAGTCCAGGTGCAATCAGGAGTTTACTGACTGCAAACTGAATACAGCCAGTTTCCATTTACACTAAGACTTGTGAACAAGGTACTTCTCCAATGCTTATTACTCTGCAGGTTTGACATCTCCCAGCTGTATGTAACTCAATGCTCACAACCAAAATGCATCATGAATTCCAGATTAATTGTAGGTTTAGCTGGGAGAGTTTCATTTATTCATTTAATAAATATTTACTGCATCTATTAAGGTATTGGGTTCTGCTCTAGTTTCTAGGTTTATAGAGGAAACAAACAGATGAAAACAATATTTGATATTGTGGTTCAATATATTTCTGGTTTACCCTAGCTCAGTAGTTTTAGAAGAAAAATTGATTCAATATAAATTAATATTAGGGTTCAGTTCAAGATCCAGTTGATTAAATATAGCTTATTAATATTTTTGGCTCAGCACATTTCAAATTTCTTCTAGTGGTATGATCCTTGGGAACACTTTACTATAAAATGCAACAGCAAAAATATAATACATCAGTTCCTTTCTGAAGCCAGCAGATCCCCAAATCCCAGAATTGTTCTGGACAGTTTTTCCCTCCTAACATATAATTGCCCTTGTTCTACTGATCTTACCTTCTAAATACTTTTCAAATAAGTCCTTTCTTTTTCATCATGTGGCCAGAACTTCAGTTCCCATCCTTAATTTTTGCGTGGACTATTGCAATTGATTATAAACTGTCCTCACTACCTACAGTTTCTTTTCTTTAGAATTTTTCTGTATTATAGTTTTCGAAAACAGAGATCTAATAATGTAGCTCTACAGTGAGAAATCTCCAATGGTTCCTACTGCCCGCAGGAAATCGTTTAAATTCTTTACCACTACTACAAGGCACTATAGTGCTTACAGAAAACCTCAGTGGGAGAATCACAAAGTAGGTTCCTAGGATTCTGGAGCAAGGTCATACAGTTTACAGTAGAGAAGTATCCCCTTTTGAAAAACAACTCTTGGCATGTTACTAAGTCCCGTGAAAGAGAGTATGTTCATGTAATAACAATGGCTTGGCATGCTATTAAGCCTGGCCATGTTACTTGCTAGCACATGAGCAAGCATTCTGAGTTTAGCAGGGTTCAGTAACATGCCAAGGCATTCATATGTAGCAGGACCTCAGCCAGAACCATCTGGGGGTTTCTGGAATGCCTGTGCCATAAGCATGAGATCCTGTACACCATAGCAAGCATCTGCCTAGGACCTACTTCACCGAAAAGAGGTGCAGGATTAGGCCCAACGCTGTGGGATCCAGTGTTGTGTCACAAACTGCACCACCAGAAGCAGATGGCCTCACAGAATGCTAGAACAGCCTTCTAAATGTCAGCCGAAACCCCAGTTCAGAAGCAATCTTCTGAAAGAATGAGGTGCTACCCTCCAGGAAGCTATGTGTGCACAACACCCAACTCCTTCTATGATACTGTTTCCCACTCAGGAAGAATACAGGAGCCCCAAAACCAAAGAGTATAAGCAAGAGTGGCTTCTTCTGAGACCTCCGCCCACGGAGGGTAGGGAGGATTGTGTGCTTCCTATTCCAAAACACTCTGGGTTCTGTAAAGTTTAAGGCCTGGTCCCCAAGGGCTGCACTCCTGCCAAAGTTCACTGTGAGGATTTTATTGAACTTCAAGATATAACTGCCACCAGGGCATCATCAACTCTTTGTACCCAGGGAACAACAGAATGACCAGGAAATTATTGACCCCAATTAGCAGGATAAGGTGGGGATGCTTTTACATACCAAAGACAAAGACAGGGCATGGTATAGGAATGCTCAGCAATTAACTTAGGTGCCTCCACTGCAACTTTGAACAGATATATGCCACAATCCCAGCCTGGGAAGGGCATGGCCACAAGGCTTAGGTTCCTGGAGAAAGAGTTATTTGGGTCACACTCTAGAGACCCAAGACCTACCAAGGTGATGATTAAGGATGTAGCCAATGTTAACTGTGACAAGAAAGGAATGCAGTTTTCCCCTCGTCTTTCTCTCCTGTGTTCTCTCTCAGAAGGTGCAGCCCATGGAGACCAGGGAGGTGCTGCTCCTTTCATGTGAGTGGAGAGTCTGTAAGACATGAGGGATGAGTTGCCTGAATGAGCCTTTCAGCATTCCAGCTGTGGGGAACTCATTTAGCCCAAGGCCCTCGTCACTGTGCTCTAAAATCCATCACCACACTCACACTGAGGCAACACTACCTGCAGACTACACCAAGACAGTGACTGAGTGTGGTGGGGATACTAAAGCAGGTCCATTTGGGGGTGACAGGGGCTCTTTTAACAGGCAACTTGGGTTCAAAGTTAGCCTTGACAAACTTTTTTGAATTTTCTGGGTAGACCCATTTACCCAGGCCCTCCCTTCTCTCTCCCTTCATTCCCTCCTTCGCACAGCAGAGGCCTACAGTCTGACAGCTCTCCTTACACCTCCAACTCCGGCTCCTATCCCTCTGAGATGTTCCCCCTAATAGGACAGATGCACAGTTGCTCCAGCTATATCTGCTGCATCATCCTTCTCATCTGCCTCTACCACGTCTAAGCTCACCACCCGTCTTCTGCCTAGCACCCCGTGGTCGACCGAATACTTGCAGCACTTGCTGTAAGTCCTGTGTCAAGAATGCTCTTCCCCCTCTGCTTTCTCTCCCAGAACGAAGGTTTGGGAGCCAGTCTGGGCTGGCCCTGATTTCCCCATGGTCAGTTCAAGGAATCTGCTTGGCTACAGAGCATAGATTCCTCCACATCTTACACAAAGTTGTAGGGTTCTAGACATCTGTTCCACCCAGCATGCATCCCACAAGGAGGGTCTCAAGACGGTGATGAGATCTGGAGTGTGCATCCAGCTATAAGCGACCGTCACTACTCAGCAGTACTTCCGTGCCCTATGGCCTGAAGGCTGCCAGGAGGGGTAAGGAGGTGGCTCTGTTGAGTTTTTAACAAACCTCAGAAATTTAGATTTTTTAAATTGTGAAATGATTGTGTTTAGATTTTTCATTGTGGGATTGTTGGACTTTAAATGCTATAAACCAATTCGAAATTAAAAGGAAATTCAACAGGAGGGCAAGCAAAATACACTCACTGTTTGGCTCATGCCTGCTGGCTGGCGTCCACCCATCTGACGGGCTTCCACAGTCTCACCCAGACCCCTGTGGCATGCACTCCAACAGGCTGCGCTGCTTGGAAATTTTAAGATGTCAGATCATTACAGTTTTGACTTTGTCCTTTCAGTTCATTGGGTATTTCATAACCCCAAGCTCCTGCAGACTGCATTAGTCTCACCAAGGAGGCAATGAATTCACTGTCTTAGTCAACAAATATCTTCTGGGAACCCAACATGGGCCAAGCCCTCTGCCATGATATGAAAATTCAGATTTGAATAAGAATCAGCACTTACTCTCAAGAAAAATCAGAATTTGATAAGAAATGTAAAAAGCATGATTGCATTATTTGAGGAGTAAGGTCCTATTAATACATTTATTCTCTACTAAAGGCAAACATAAAATAGTAACAAAAAATAGTAACATCCTTCAAACAAACAAAAATATAACACAAATAAACACAAAATACTATTCTTAGAAATAACTTTAAACTATAACTTGGCCATTTCCAAAGAAATATTTTAATGGATGAGTAATCTTATCATCATAAAATTACAGAAAGTAAATGAGAATGCAAGAAATGTGAATAATGAACATTTTAAAAATATTAATAAACATTTAGTAAATGTTTCAGTAAATGCTTTAATAAAATCACTTCATATTTGTAGGTTATTCTCACACCCTGAATTTTCTTTTTCTGGATAGTGACATAGAACACAAATTAATTTGAGGGAAGAAAACAAAAAGTACAATACAATTTACTTAACTGAATATCTGCCTTATCAAAGTTTCATTACTTATTGTCCTATTTCTAGTGATATAAATTTATGAAGATGCACAAATACGATACCAACTAGGTTCTAGGGAAATGTGGTCATGGATTATGGTATTGCAGAAGACCCATCTATATGCTATAAAGATGCAAATGGTGACCCCTCATCCCTGCCCTAACTAATGCACTTCTTTGGGAACCTGCAGAGGTTGCATGGTGTGTTCTCAGAGAGCTGTGAGATGCAGCCAGTAGCTGGAACCCGGAAAGAAAGTGGACTTGGCAATGTTCCAAATCCCTCCTAACCCAGCAGTCACACAGCAAATCCATTGCCAGGTATCATCCTGGTTCTACAAAATAGACATGTGAACTTCACCTTCCTAATGACCCTGGCCAACACTTTAAAACACACAAATTGAAACTGCTTTGTGTCAGGGAGTATCAGGAGAATTTTAACAACTGGATTAAAAGGCCAATCAATTGGTAAATCCCCAAGGGAAGTGCTAATGCCAGGGAATAGATTAACTGTTAACTGATTTCAAGAACAAATGGAAAGTGCAAATCTCAGAGAAATGAGGTAGGAAAGGAGAATAAGTGGGAGATAAGCAACTGAAAGAATTAGAGTCATAAAAACTGGTGTGATAAATCTGTTACAGTAGAAAGATGAAATTTTTCTCCTACTTCCTTTTCTTCCTACCTACCCCCCTGCCCGCACCACACCAGATTTCAGGGTTTTTTCTCTGCACATGAGAAAATTTAGGCTGATTTCCTCTGTTCATTTATTTTCCTGTATAATATTGTGATAAATCAGAGGATAAAGATGTGCCCAGTACTGGGGTACTGGAAAGAGGAGGTTGAGTTTATGAGTACATTTCAAATCTCTCCATATTGTTTGCATTTTCTTACCATGTACAAGTACTCAAGGGCAAGCATAGTGTTTTTTGCAGGAAAAGTTTAATTCCAAGCCAGCTTCCCCTACTATCTAGCACATTTCTTGGTCAAACACTTCTACTGTCAATCACTCCCTGAGTGAGTCAATTTATTTCAAATTATATCCCACCCTACACTGCCAATCCACTTACTAGCAAAATGGATTTGAGAAAGCCTATAATAAAAGATTCATAGTAAGGCTGTTAAATAAAACAAGCAAATAAAATGCATGGAAAGAAAGGGGAAATAAAAAAACCCAGGCAAATATATTGACTATGATTGAACAATAAGCACAGCTCCAAGTTTCCTGAAAGAAAAGGCAGAAATGGAAACATAATGGGTGATGTCATTCTTGTTGTCTGGAAAAAGATTTTGTGCCTGCTTATCAAAGCAGACATTTTTACCAGGTGCTGAAGTCTAAGAGACATTATGCAAGGCACTTTGAGAACACCTTGACTTTACATCCGTAAGCCCTGCCACTGGTTCTCAGATTTGACCCTGCATGATAGACCCTGTTAAGACTCAGATTGCCCGGCCCACTCTCAGAGTCTCTGATTCAGTAGATGTGAGGTGGGGTCTGAGACTTCACATTTCTTACAGTCTCCTGGTTATGCTGATGCTGCCAGTCTGAGATCACACTGTGAGCCACCAGGACTTCAGACCAATCATTCCCCTCTACTCATGCTAATGGTCACTGACTCCATCAGTGGTCCTGCTGAAGTCCTGGAGATGTACCTTATATAAGTATAAACTGGTAAGAGCATTTCTAAAGCTAATGAGACCAAATATATAACTTTCTTATGACTTAATCAGAAAATAAAACTTGAGGACAGCCATAGATATAAATGTTTTGTGCATGCCTTAGCCCTTCTTAACACAAATGTATTACACATCATCTGCCCTAATAGGGTTTAGATGGAACCTGATAATGCAAATTCACAAAATACTGACTTGCATTAACAATAGCCTTGCTCTACCCACACTGAAAGTTGGTCTCCTGCCAACATCCAAAATACATTATAAGTCAATTCCAACATCAAGAATCAATGACCTTTAGACAATCTGCACTTTTTCCCCCTTTTCTTTTGACATGGGGAATGGAGAATTTACTGAACCAGGAATTAATATAGGGTTTTTCTCTGGAGAAGAAAGAGTTACTTTTCAGGTAAACAACTTCATTTATCATCCAACATCCCTGAGGGGTAAGCTGCACCTTAGTCACGGCACTATAATTCTGTGTCTGAGACCACCATGTCTAACTCCTACTTAATTCATGGTTGTCAAAAGCACTTTGTGCCACAGAAAATAACTAGTACATTTAACAACTGCACCCAGATACAAATCATAGCAAGCGAGTACACATATACACATGTGTATGCTCACACACAAATATGCACATATGTTGGTGCCAACAACGGCATATTTCAGAAGATTAAAAATACCTAAAATTGTATCCGATAGATGCCCTTGTCAATGTATGCATTACAACTTAAGAAAAGGTGCTCTGAGATCTTTGTGTTTCAGTTAGTGTAACCAGGTTTCAATAGTTCAGTTTAACAAACTTTAACTAAGCATCTACTATGGATCAAGCATGTATTAGGAACTCGGAATGCTTTACACAGACCCTACTCTAAGGTCTTACCAATGTAATAAGGTAGCATTTATACTACGCAGGGACTTCCACATGACACAGGTAAGTTAGATGGGATGTTGGATGTATGGCTAAAGAATACCATCGATTCTCAAGAATTGGACACTTATCTCCTCCTGGGGCTCCCAGGGCCTTCCTGGAAGACATGACTAGATGGATACCTCACAAGTGAGCCAGAGTCTGCTGGAAAAGAGGGACATGGCTCCACAGGTTGCCTATCCCAAACCCAATTACCCCTCCTTCACTACAGTCAGAACCACTTAACTTAAGGTGGCAATCTTCCAGACCTAACATATACCCCCCAGAATTCCTTAAGGGGCAATTCCAACAAAATTCCTGCCTAATGAGAATGGAGGGAGCTACTGACTGGGTTGCTAATAAAGCATCAGATTTGGCTTTTGTATTTGCTTAGCCTTTCACACTTTCTATTGCCTAAAATACAGACAAGAAGCTGATATGCGTGGCTGACATTTTGAGGTGTATAAAATATGAAAAGATGGAATGAGACTGGTTTCCTAGAGCTCTCACACCTACCTGGGACCTACTTTCCTTACTACTGAGAAAAATAAATCCGTATTTAGTTAAGGCCCTAGAGTGAGGAAACAGACACCCATCTCATACACATACAGTGCGATTTAAGAATTACCACTTATTTTCATGTACTGAGGAAGGTCGCAAATTTTAGAGCAAACACTAATATCCCAAAGCAAACTATCTGCATTCTTCACTCTTACCAAAACATGAAGAATTACCCTGACATTTTTGTAAAATGCTGTCATAATCAAGTAGCAGACACTATAAAAAAAATTCTGTTATGACAGAGTTTAATATGATATTTAATCATAAGCTAATAAAATAACACTTACAATGGCTAGTACCATTTGTAGTTTTCTCCCCAAAAAGCTCACATGAAAACATAATCCCAGAGCTTAAAGATTTCTTTACACATTTGTTCCTCTCTTATCTTCCTGAAAGAAACTGAGCAACAAACACAACAATGTGTGTGCCTGTACACCCACATGGTCACGGGTGCACACATACACACACATCCTGTCCCCCTCCTCTTTGTCCTCCTTACATAGAATCATCAGTCTCAAATGCTGATATTGCTCTCCCTGTTGGCTACATAATCAGGCATCTGAGATTCAGACCTATCAATCACTAAGGGTTTTCAAATCCATTCCTTTCTTATCCCTACTAAGAAAGTGAAGAGCCAGGTGAGGATGGAGTAGGGAGCAGGAAGTGCTCAGAGGACATGTTGCTGCTGCTGCCGCCACCGATACATGAGTCACAGCACCAAGGACACATGAGACCTCATGCTGGGAGCCAGCTTTCCCTGTGAAGTCCCAGTGGCCTCTCTACCTGTACCATAGGGCTTGATGGGCACCCCTGGTTCCTAGACTGTGTGTTCCTGGACCTGTAGACTAACTCAAAGACAAAAACAGTAGTCCAACAAAGCTTTGTCAATGTATTGTTTTTCTTTAAAAGAATAAATGAATAAATAAAATAAAATAAAATAAAAAGGCAAAAGCCAAGTAATACTGTCTCTAGTCACCCTTTATTGTGTTTTGACTATAGAGAAGCCTGTTCTTTCCATTTGGAAATTTTGGACCGCCCGTCATGTCTCTTAACATCCCTCAAATGAATTATTTATTTACATTTAGTACTAATACATTAATATTCACAATTTTATATTTATATTTTATGATTTATAATTATCATTTTACAATTTTTGTTCTGTTTTTATTTGTTTATATATTTTGGCTCTGTATTTTGAACTTTTTTTTCTCTTCATCTTCTGGACTAGCAGTTCACCTCCACACTCCCTAAATCCCATACATGCTTGATGTTTTGTTGGGGCATCTATTCCTTTGGAACTCTAAAGAAAGTTATGGACCCTTTCCCAGTATAGCATTTTTAAGTGCATAAAGTAAAATTCATACTTCATAGAATTACCAGGAAAATCAATTATATTGAAATATCAGTATTGAAATGTTACAATATACAACTCTGAAACGTAGTAACACTTATGTTTCTTTGTTATAACATTAAGTATCAAGCTCCAGGAGTGGTACTGAGAACAATTGTAATTACAAGCAGTGACAGATCTTCAATAGTATTCCAGATGTATGCAACAGCTGTAATGTTACATGAAAATGCTTTTTTGTTTTATTCATTCTTTTTTATCTTATGACAAAATCAGTTACTACTAACACTATTTTAGTTTCATTAGATGATAAGGAAAATAAAGATGTATTTCTTCATAAACAGAAAATTTCCTCCCAACAAAATTGCCATTGCTTGATTTTTTTAAATACCCTATTCAATTCTCCACTCAAGCACATAACTGTATACAAATGTGACAGTCATTCTGACAGTAAAAATGTCAATCAAAAGGAAATCATCAGGCTGGAGTTATAGTTCAGTAGTAGAGCACTTGCCTAGCACATGTGAGGCACTGGGTTCAATCCTCAGCATCACATAAAAATAAATAAATAAAATAAAGGTATTGTGTCCATCTACAACACACACACACACACACACACACACACACACATGAAGTCATCTTGTCACTCTTGTCACACTGGTCTCCAAGCCATACCACTGCTCCCTCTCTGGAAGCAATCATGGTTATCAATTTTCTTGGATCTCTTTTCCATATACTCAAGTTTAATTTTGAAAGTTCTTTGTTTAAATTCTAGAAAACCTTTTGAATGCAATGGGCTCACTCTGTACCTCTTTTTTTTTTTTGTCTTCTGCTTGCTACTCCCTGGTGTCTGAGTCCCTCTGTTGGTGTGGCCCACTCACTACCTTCTTCACACTCAGAGTCAGGACAAGCCATTAGAACAACTCCAAGAGAGCGGGCTGGGACTAGGAGGGACATAGACTGCAATTCGTCCTCCATCAAGGTCCCTAGGAAAGCTCCTCTGCCACCTAAGCCTCCTCAGCAGCAAACGTAACTCCTGACAAAAGGAGAGCAGTATCCCCTGAAAATCCACCTGGAGCACTTTCAAGGCAGCCTCAGGGGGAAAAAAAAAAAAAAAAAAAAAACCAAAAAAACACAGAGCCATCCTCTCTATACCCCGTCATATTGCATAATAAGGGGTGACCTTCTAAGATTAAGCTAGAGAAGACTAAACTTCATAAAAAAATTTTCCCAAGAAAAGGCAATGACCACATCATAGTCATACAAACAAAAAGTTAAACAAATAAAATATGGAAATTGTAGGAAGTAGATGGAAGAGACAATGACTAAAGAAACAAGAGAAGAAAATGTCCCTACTTTGCAAGATTTCTACTGGCCAAATGAAACAGCTTTTTCAGTTGCAGGCTAAGAATGGATGATAAAGCTGGGTGTGGTGGCAGCATACATCTGTAATCCCAGCTGTTTGGAAAGCTGAGGTGGGAAGATCACAAATATGAGGCTAGCCTGGGCAACAGAGCCAACCCCATTTCCCCCCAAAAGGGGGAAGAGTTTTAAGAAATTCCTGTCAATGCAATGCTAACTATGGCACTTGCTAGAAGAGAGAAAAGCTATTGTTGTTGTATGTTTATCATTTTACTATATTCCCTCTTAAATTCAAGTTAGTTTTTTTTTTTTTTCTTTCTTAGTGGAGTCGTTGGGGTTTGCTAAAAATAATCATCAACACCAAGAGAAATTTTATCTTCTTTTCCAGTATTAAGTTTTTAATTTTTTTGTCCTATATTTTATAAAACCTTCAAAAGTCTGTTGATAGGTGGCAACAGCAATCTTTGTTCTGATTTTAATGACAAATCTAGATAAAATATGACAAGTTACCTGCAAAGAAAGAGAAATCAGACTGGCATCCACTTCATTTGCACAGTGCTGGGAGAAAAGAATTGCATTCCCAGACTTACGTGCCCATATAAGAGATCATTCAATTCTGAGTCAAAGGAAATATTGAAGGTAACTTAACAACTCCAATAATATAACTGAGTTAATACTCAGCATTTTTTCAGTGTCAGGTTCTATTCTTAGCACTTCACTTATTATGACAGTTTGTCTACAAAGGAGGCAACCACTAATTCCCTCCCCTCCTCTCCACTCCTGCCGCTCTTCCAACTCAAGAGAGTTAAAGAGAAAGAAGGAAAAGGAGAACAAAGACAGTCGTGAGAAGCAAACCTTCCAAATATATTAGGAAATCTAAATGGATAATGATGCTGTGACTGAGAATCTATGAATTAAATGATAAAGATCCTAAAGTAAGAGATAAACTGCCAAGGCATACTGTCAGTCAAAAATAAAAGAACATGTAGCTGTTGGGTAGAATCAGGGCTGAAAGCGGAGAAGGAGACAGAGGTAAAATCACTGTGAAGTTCTCAGTATGAATTTCTATGGAAATATGTGAACATTACTGACTCAACAAGTAGAAAACTGGACAGACCAATTAGTATAGCAGCAATGGGGAAAATGAGTAAGTTTCTGTCCATCTACAACTAAAAAATAATAATTTTTAAAAAAAGAAGAAGAAAGCAGAAGCCAGATTCAGGGGTACATGCCTGTAATTGCAGCAGCTCAGGAGGCTGAGGCAAGAGGATCATGAGTTCAAAGCCATCCTCAGCAAAAGAGAGGTGCTAAGCAACTCAGGGAGACTGTCTCTAAATAAAATGCAAAATAGGGCTGGGGATGTGGCTCAGTGGTTGAGTGCCCCTGAGTTCAATCTCTGGTACCCAAAAAATTTTTTAAAAAATGCAAAAATAGATCATTTCACAAGTTCCACATAACTTACCATTATGGTTTAGATAAAGCACACATGTAAGGCAACTGCAAGAAGGTTGGAGGAGAATGATTGGGTTATAGCCTTAACCTAATCAGTGAACTAAACTCCTGACAGGGATTAACAGATTGGTAACTGAAGGGGTGGGGTGTGGTTGGAGGAGATGGGCCAGGCTTTCCCACCAGGGCAGTAGAACCAGTGACACAGACCCAGATCAGACGTGCCCCAGTCTGCAGTCTAGTCTCCCGATGGCTGACCATCAGTCAACAAGTGGAAGAGCCTCTGCCCACTGACAGGGAATATACCCCACCTGAAAGCCACCACCCCTAGTGGGGCAGCTTCCTAGTGGATCACTGCATTATCAACTTCTTCCAAGACTTCAGGCTACTGAAGGCTAAGAGGTGAGTTATTGGAAATCTACAGAGATAATATTAGTCAATAGAGGAAATCTGCAATATCCCAGATTTTCACTACTAGAGGGGTAGATACCCGAACAATATGAGAAAACAAGGGAAGAAAATGTCCCAAACAAACCTACATGGCAGCATGGCAGGAGAAACTTCAGAAAGGGAGTTCAGAATGTACATAATCAAAACAATCAGGGAAGCAAACGAGGAGATGAAAGAGCAAATGCAGGCATTGAAGGATGAGATGAAAGGGCAAATGCAGGCATTGAATGATTGCACCAATCGACAGATAAAAGAGCAAATACAGGAAGCAAAAGATCATTTCAATAAAGAGTTAGAGATATTGAAAAAAAAAAACAAATCCTTGAAATGAAGGAAACAATAAACCAAATTAAAAACTCCATAGAAAGCATAACCAATAGGACAGAACATTT
Source organism: Sciurus carolinensis (assembly GCF_902686445.1). Taxonomy (NCBI): domain Eukaryota; kingdom Metazoa; phylum Chordata; class Mammalia; order Rodentia; family Sciuridae; genus Sciurus; species Sciurus carolinensis. The sequence goes on along the minus strand of NC_062215.1, from coordinate 100,888,691 downwards.
GGAAGATAGAACCTCAGACATTGAAGACAAAATATTTAATCTTGAAAACAAAGTTGAACAAACAGAGAAGATGGTAAGAAATCATGAACAGAATCTACAAGAATTATGGGATATCATGAAAAGGCCAAATTTAAGAATTACTGGGATTGAGGAAGGCTTAGAGAAACAAACCAAAGGTATGAATAATCTATTCAATAAAATAATATCAGAAAATTTCCCCAATCTGAAGAATGAAATGGAAAGTCAAGTACAAGAGGTTTATAGGACTCCAAATACACAAAATTACAACAGACCCACACCAAGACACATTATAATGAAAATACCTAACGAGCAAAATAAAGACAGAATTTTAAAGGTTGCGAGAGAAAAGAATCAAATTACATTCAGGGGGAAACCAATACGGATATCAGCAGATTTTTCAATCCAGACCCTAAAAGCTAGAAGGGCCTGGAACAACATTTTTCAAGCCCTGAGAGAAAATGGATGCCAACCAAGAATCATATACCCAGCAAAACTTACATTCAGATTTGATGACGAAATAAAATCCTTCCATGATAAACAAAAGCTAAAAGAATTTACAAAAAGAAAGCCTGAACTATATAACATTCTGAGCAAAATATTCCAGGAATATGGATGAAAACAATGATGAAAAACAATGATGTAAATCAGCAGAGGGAGGGACTACCCTAAAGGAACAGCCAAAGAAAGGAGAAACCAAGTCGTGTCAAAAAAAAAAAAAAAAAAAAAAGGGCCAAATGACCGGGAATACAAATCATATCTCAATAATAACCGTGAATGTTAATGGCCTGAACTCATCAATCAAAAGACATAGATTGGATTAAAAAGAAAGATCCAACAATTTGCTGCCTGCAAGAGACTCATCTCATAGAAAGAGATACCCACAAACTAAAGGTGAAAGGATGGGAAAAAACATACCATGCACATGGACACAGCAAAAAAGCTGGAGTATCCATCCTCATATCAGATAATGTGGACTTCAAGCCAAAGTTAGCCAGAAGGGATAAAGAAGGACATTTCATACTGCTTAAGGGAAAATAAATCAGCAAGACATAACAATCATAAATATCTATGCCCCAAATAGTGGCTCATCCATATACATCAAACAAATCCTTCTCAATTCCAGAAATCAAATAGACCACAACACAATAATACTAGGTGATTTTAACACACTTCTCTCGCCACTGGACAGATCCTCCAAACAAAAATTGAACAAAGAAACAATAGATATCAATAACACAATCAATAATTTAGACTTAACAGACATTTATAGAATTACCATCCAAAAAAGAGCAAATACACTTTCTTCTCAGCAGCACATGGATCCTTCTCTAAAATAGACCATATTTTATGCCACAAAGCTAATGTTAGCAAGTACAAGAAGATACAGATACTACCTTATATTCTATCAGATTATAATGGATTAAAATTAGAAATAAATGACAGAGTAAAAAACAGAAACTACTCCAACACCTGGAGATTAAATAATATGCTATTGTATGATGAATGGAAAACAGAAGACATCAGGAAGGAAATTAAAAAATTCTTGGAGGTAAATGAGAACAAAGAAATATCATATCAAAATCTCTGGGACATTATGAAAGCAGTACTTAGAGGAAAATTTATTTCATGGAGTGCATTCAATTAAAGAAGAAAAATCAACAAATAAACGACCTAACACTACAGCTCAAAGCCCTAGAAAAAGAAGAACAGAGCAACACCAAAAGTAGTGGAAGACAGGAAAAAGTTAAAATTAGAGCTGAAATCAACAAAATTGAAACCAAAGAAACAATCGAAAAAATTGACAAAATAAATAGTTCGTTCTTTGAAAAAATAAACAAAATTGATAAACCCTTAGCCACACTAACAAAGAGAAGGAGAGAGAAAACTCAAATTACTAAAATTTGGAATGAACAAGGAAATATCACAACAGACATGATTGAAATACAAAACAAAATTAGAAGCTATTTTGAAAATCTATACTACAACAAAATAGAAAATCTCAAAGATATCAATAGGCTTCTAGAGTAATATGAATTACCTAAACTGAACCAGGAGGACATACACAGTTTAAATAGATCAATTTCAAGTAATGAAATGGAAGAAGTCATCAAAAGTCTACCAAAAAAGAAATATTAGGCACCAGATGGGTTCTTAGCTGAGTACTACAAAACCTTTAAAGAAGACCTCATTCCAATACGCCTCAAAGTATTCCATGAAATAGAAGAGGAGGGAACCCTCTCAAACTCATTCTATGAAGCCAATATCACCCTGGTACCTAAACCAGACGGAGACACATTGAGGAAAGAAAATTTCAGACCAATATCCTTAATGAACATTGATGCAAAAATTCCCAACAAAATCTTAGCAAACTGCATACAAAAATATATTAAAAAGATAGTGCACCACGATCAAGTGGGTTTTATCCCAGGGATGCAAGCAAGGTTGGTTCAACATTCAGAAATCAATAAATAAATTCACCATATCAACAGATTTAAAGTCAAGAATCACATGATTATTTTGATAGTAGCAGAAAAAGCATTTGATAAATTACAGCATCCCTTCATGCTCAAAACACTAGAAAAAATAGGGATAGTGGAACATTCCTTAGCATTGTAAAGGCCATCTACGCTAAGCCCATGGCCAATATCATTCTAAATGGTGAAAAACTGAAAGCATTCCCCCTAAAAACTGGAACAAGGCAGGGATGCCCTCTTTCACCACTTCTATTCAACATTGTCCTCGAAACTCTAGCCAGAGCAATTAGACAGACCAAGGAAATTAGAGGGATACAAATAGGAAAAGAAGCAATCCAACTATCCCTATTTGCTGATGACATGATTATATATTTAGAGGACCCAGGAAATTCTACCAGAAAACTTTTAGAATTCATAAGTGAATTCAGTAAAGTAGCAGGATATAAGATCAATGCTCATAAATCCAATGCATTTTTATACATGGAAGTGATGAATCTTCAGAAAGAGAAGTTAGGAAAACTACCCCATAGCTTCGAAAAAAATAAAATGCTTGGGAATCAATCTCACAAAAGAGGTGAAAGACCTCTACAATGAGAACTACAGAACACTAAAGAAAGAAATTAAAGAAAACCTTAGAAGATGGAAAGATCTCCCATGTTCTTGGATAGGAAGAAGTAATATTGTCAAAATGGCCATATTACCAAAAGTGCTATAGAGATTCAATGCAATTCCAATTAAAATCCCAATGATGTACCTTACAGAAATAGAGCAAGCAATTATGAAATTCATCTGGAAGAATAAAAAACCCAGAATAGCTAAAGCAATCCTTGGCAGAAAGAGTGAAGCAGGGGGTATCGCAATACCAGATCTTCAACTCTACTACAAAGCAATAGTAACAAAAATGGCATGGTATTGGTACCAAAATAGAAAGGTGGATCAATGGTACAGAATAGAGGACACGGACACAAACCCAAATAAATACAATTTTCTCATACTAGACAAAGGGGCCAAAAATATGCAATGGAGAAAAGATAGCCTCTTCAACAAATGGTGCTGGGAGAATTGGAAATCCATATGCAACAGAATGAAACTAAACCCATATCTCTCACCATGCATGAAACTAAACTCAAAATGGATTAAGGATCTCGGAATCAGACCAGAGACCTTGCATCTTATAGAAGAAAAAGTAGGTCCAGAGCTTCAACATGTCGGCTTAGGACCAGACTTCCTCAACAGGACTCCCATAGCACAAGAAATAAAAGCAAGAATTAATAACTGGGATAGATTCAAACTAAAAAGCTTTCTCTCAGCAAAGGAAACTATCAGCAATGCGAAGAAAGAGCCTACAGAGTGGGAGAAAATCTTTGCCAATTATACTTCAGATAGAGCACTAATCTCCAGAATCTATAAAGAACTCAAAAAACTCTACACCAAGAATGCAAGTAATCCAATCGACAAATGGGCTAAGGAAATGAATAGACACTTCACAGAAGAAGATCTACAAGCAATCAACAAATATATGGAAAAATGTTCAACATCTCTAGTAATAAGAGAAATGCAAATCAAAACCACCCTACGATTCCATCTCACCCCAATTAGAATGGCAATTATCAAGAATACAAGCAACAACAGGTGTTGGTGAGGATGTGGGGAGAAAGGTACACTCATACATTGCTGGTGGGGCTGCAAATTAGTGCAGCCACTCTGGAAAGCAGTGTGGAGACTCCTTAGAAAACTTGGAATGGAACCACCATTTGACCCAGCTATCCCACTCGTTGGCCTATACCCAAAGGACTTAAAATCAGCATATTACAGAGATACAGCCACATCAATGTTCATAGCTGCTCAGTTCACAATAGCCAGATTGTGGAACCAACCTAGATGTCCTTGAATTGATGAATGGATAAAGAAACTGTGGTATATATATACAATGGAATATTACTCAGTCATAAAGAATGATAAAATTATGGCATTTGCAGGCAAATGGATGAAACTGGAGAATATCATGCTAAATGAGATAAGCCAATCTCAAAAAACCAAAGGAAGAATGATATCGCTAATAAGTGGATGATGACACATAATGGGGGGTGGGAAGGTTTAGTGTTAGGGTTAGAGTTAGGGTTAGGGAGGGGGGCAAGAATGGAGGAAGGAAGGACTGTATAGAGGGAAAAGAGGGGTGGGAGGGGTGGGGGAGGGGAAAAAATAACAGAATGAATCAAACAACATTACCCTATGTAAATTTATGATTACACAAATGGTATGCCTTTACGCCATGTACAAACAGAGAAACAACATGTATCCCATTTGTTTACAATAATAAAAAAAAAAAGAAAGAAATTAAAGAAAACCTTAGAAGATGGAAAGATCTCCCAGGTTCTTGGATAGAAAGAATTAATATTGTCAAAATGGCCATACTATCTGCTATACAGATTCAATGCAATTCCAATTAAAATCCCAATTTTACAGAAATAGAGCAAGCAATCATGAAATTTCATCTGGAAGAATAAGAAACCCAGAATAGCTAAAAGCAATCCCTAGCAAGAAGAGTGAAGCAGGGGATATCACAATACCAGACCTTCAACTATACTACAAAGTAATAGTAACTAAAACGGCATGGTATTGGCACCAAAATAGACAGGTACATCAATGGTACAGAATAGAGGACATGGGCACAAACCCAAATAAATACAATTTTTTTTTTTCAGTACTGGGGATTGAACTCAGGGCCTTGAGTTTGTGAGGCAAGCACTCTACCAGCTGAGCTATCTCCCCAGCCCCTACAATTTTCTCATACTAGACAAAGGGGCCAAAAATATGCAATGGAGAAAAGATAGCCTCTTCAACAAATTGTACTGGGAAAACTGGAAATCCATATGTAACAGAATGAAACTAAACCCCTATCTCTCACCCTGCACAAAAATCAACTCAGAATGGATCAAGGACCTCAGAATCAGACCAGAGACCTTGCATCTTATAGAAGAAAAAGTAGGTTCAAATCTTCAACATGTTGGTTTAGGATCAGACTTCCTGAACAGGACTCCTATAGCACAAGAAATAAAAGCAATAATCAATAACTGGGATAGATTCAAACTAAATAGCTTTCTCTCAGCAAAGGAAACTATCAGCAACGTGAAGAGACAGCCTACAGAGTGGGAGAATATCTTTGCCACTCATACTTCAGATAGAGCACTAATTTCCAAAATATATAAAGAACTCAAAAAACTCTACACCAAGAATACAAATAACCCAATCAACAAATGGGCTAAGGATATGAATAGACACTTCACAGAAGATGTACAAGCAATCAACAGATATATGAAAAAATGTTCAACATCTTTAGTAATAAGTGAAATGCAAATCAAAACTACCCTAAGATTCCATCTCACCCCAATTAGAATGGCGATTATCAAGAATATTAGCAACAATAGGTGTTGGTAAGGATGTGGAAAAAAAGGTACACTCATACATTGCTGGTGGGGCTGCAAATTAGTGCAGTCACTCTGGAAAGCAGTGTGGAGACTCCTTAGAAAACTTGGAATGGACCCACCCTTTGACCCAGCTATCCCACTCGTTGGCCTATACCCAAAGGACTTAAAATGAGCATACTACAGAGATACAGCCACATCAATGTTCATAGCTGCTCAATTCACAATAGCCAGACTGTGGAACCAACCTAGATGTCCTTGAATTGATGAATGGATAAAGAAACTGTGGTATACATATATATATATATTTATATATTTATATATATATTCTGTATATATATTGCATATATATGTATATATATATATATACATATACACAATGGAATATTATTCAGCCATAAAAAATAATAAAATTATGGCATTTGCAGGCAAATGGATGAAATTGGAGAATATCATGCTAAGTGAGATAAGCCAATCTCAAAAAACTAAAAAACTAAAGTGAGAATGATCTCACTGATAAGCAGATGATGACACATAATGGGGGGTGGGAGGGGGCAAGAATGAAGGAAGGAGAGACTGTATAGAGGGATAAGAGGGGTAGGAGGGGTGGGGGGAGAAAAAAAATAAAACAATGAATCAAAAACTATTATCCTAGGTAAATGTATGATTACAAAAATGGTATGCCTCTACTTCATGTACAAACAGAAACAAGATGTATACCATTTATTTACAATAAAAATGAATTTTAAAAAAACACTAACAAATAATAGAAATATATTATTTTAATTATTCAATACTATAGAATCACAGGGAAAAACCCCTAAGTCCATTCTATGAAAATAGTTTAACTCTAAAATCAAAACTGATAAAGGTATTACAATAAAGAAAAACTACAGAGCTATCTAACTTGTAAATATTTGCAAAAATTCTAAATAAAACACTACTAAATAAAACATGAAAATATATTAAATGAATATTGCCAATAACCAAATGGAGTTTCCACATTTGCAAATGAATTAGTATCATTCACGATTGTAACAAATACATAAAATAAAAGCAGTTGGTTGCATCAATAGGTTCTAGGGAAGCATTTGGTGAAATTTAACAGCCATTTTAATAAATCTTAAAGTGAACTTCAAAAAAATAAACCTCTTGAAATGTGAAAATACCTAACCATAGAAAATCAATTTCAAGCATCACTCCAAACAAACCTCAGGAATAAGATGGGATAATTGCTATTATCACAATTCAACAGGAAAAGAAGTAGTCAATATAAATAGAGTAAGTGGGAAGACAACCTTTTCCCTACTTTCTAATGATATGTTTATACTGCCAGAAATTCCAACTCCTTTTAAAATAAATACTAGAGTCAATGAATGAATTAGATCAGGTGACTGGAAAAGTTAAGTGCTTTTCTCTATATAACAAACACTGGAAAAATAATAGCATTATAATAACATTTAAAATAAAATAAAAAGAAATAAGTGTACAAATTCAAAATTCACATATATTTAATTAGAAAAATTCAAAATTCAAACCTATATTTAATTAGAACCCACATTTTAAAGCAAGGATGAAATATTTTTAGGTAAGATTAAGTGCCAAAAAAATTGGTAAGAATGTTTTTTACAAAAGAATAATGAAGAGGGGGCATTCCAGACTTAAATTCATTAGAATCAAAATATGTTAATAAATAACAGAACAACAGATAGATGATCCCAGAAATAAATCCCAGTGCCAATAGAAGCACTATGGTCTGAATGTTGTCATTCCCCAAATTCATATGCTGGAGACTAGTCCTCAATATGATGACATTAGAAGGGGTACTTTTAGAAAGCAGTTAGGTCATAAGGGCTCCATTCTCATGAATAGAATTATGACTCATAAAAGAAACCTCAGAGAGACACCCTCGCCCTTTCTACCACGTGAGGGCATGGCTGGCAGGCACCATCTCAGTAGGTGGGTCCTCAGCAGACCCTGAAGCTGCTACCACCTTGACTTTGGATTTTGCAGCCTCCAGAACTGTAAACAATTGACTGCTATTGATTATAAGTTACTCAGTCTATAGTATTTTGTTACAGTTTCTAGAACAAACTAAAATACAGAGCTTCAATATGACATAATGAGTATTGTGATCCACTGTGGCTCACATAGAGCTGACTATACATAGAAAAAAAAAATAAGGCTGGCTTCCATTCACATCCTATTTTAAGGCCACTAGAGTAAATTGGCCCTATACTATCCCAAGAAGGGAAGTTCACAAGGTACTGCTGAGTAAGAAAAGTAATGCTCAGGGAATACATATTGCAGTAATCCCACTATTTTTAGAATGCCTTGTCTTCCATTCAGTGGATAATGTATCCTGAGCACATGGCCAAGACTGTTTTGGATGGTACCTTTTTATACAAAACAAAACATAAATATACACATTTGTAGATCGTCACCTAAACAAGGGAGAAGTATAATATATAAACTAGGTTATTCAATACTGGTCCATGGTGATGTGGGTGGGGAAAGAGGTTAAGGGAAGAAACAATCTGTTTTGTTTTGTTTTGTTTTTGATATTGGAGATAGAACCCAGAGGCAATTTACCACTGAGCTACATGCCCAGCCCTTTTATTTAGAGACAAGGTCTCACTAAATTGCTTAGGGTCTCACTAAATTTCTGAGGCTGGCCTTAAATTCGGGATCCTCCTGCCTCAGCCTCCCCAGGTGCTGAGATTACAGGCATGCACCACCATGCCCAGCAACAATGTGATTTATGTAGAATATGATCTAAGTAGTAAAAATTGCTTTATATAACATACACCAAAGAAAAATATAGAAAAGGATGTGCATTCAAATATTATTCACAATCATCACAGACATGGAATTACAGATGATTTTGCTTTATATAATCAGAAAATATACAAATTTTATTACCAAAAGAATGCTCAAAATTATGAAACATAAAATTTAGTTTTGAAATATGTTTAGAATATATATATATAGTTAAGGTTCGAAGGGTCTTTCATATTGATCTTTGTGACATTTAATCAAAGCAGAGAATGAAAGCCATAACACAGGTGCCTGATATAGACAAATGACTACTATATTACTAATCTTTCCAGAATCTTAGCGGTCACCTATTGACAACTCTGTCAATTTAGCAAAACAAACCCGGAGAAAAGGGAAGCGCACAAAGAACTAAGGATTCTGAAATCACCCCCATCCAGAGAAACCAAGAATATTGGCTGATTTCCTCCACACAACTGTGCAGTCGGGGGGATGACATCACTGTGAGTGAGAAGTTGAAGAGAAAACATTTACTTCTGACTTTGCAAACAGAAGGTGTTCAGTGCTGGAAGCCTGACAGTGGAAGCTGATTACCACATTTCTATTTCACACTGTCAAGCCACCCAATTTGCAAGCAAGCTCTGTGTGGCATTTCCCTCCCTCCATCAGGTCTGGAGCAGCCCTGCCAGCCTCACTTGGCACCAGGGTTTTCAAAGCTCACCACAAAGAAGAGAACCCCTTATACCCATACCCTTAGCAGTCAGTGTGTTAAACCCCAGGAGCTAACAGCTGTGATAGATTCCAGGAGAACTGGTTAAAATGCTTTTTAAAATGTATCCATTCGTGCTAGCTGGGGAAAGCTAATCTCATCTTCTCTCACAGTACAGAGCAACCCAGATCTCTTAATCTTCCTCAGATTTGTGCATAATACCTTCTGAAGTTCAAGTAATGCCATGTCCAAAAAGGCAGCTTCTGAGCACGGCCAGGTCTGCGGCTTGCCACTGCCCACAGCAGGCAGGACCACATGCCTGCCCACCCACTCTCCCTCCACCCCTGTGTCCACCAACTCAGTGGGCCGTAATACTTGATACATTGGCTATTTAGCCCCTTCTAATGTTCTCAAAGAGCAAAAGTAAGGCTATTTATTTTCAAAATGTATGCTTCTGTAGTTGTGAGATGAAAATAACGCTGTAATCTTCTCACAGTACAGAGCTTTGAATTAACACGCTCACCCATAGTCATTTACGACCAGACTGACTTCCTTCACCTTGCTGCTGAAAATGCTAGAAACATAAGAATGGGTTTTAAATGGAAGCTCTACAAGCTAAATCAACCCTCTAAATACTTCTGATGGCATCTATTTACATGTGAAACTGAAAAGCTATAGCTGCATAAATGTATTCAGATGTCTGATTATAATTACCATGAAAAAAGAAAGGCTTTTATAGTTGTCACCAAATCATTTTAACTTCAGAAGTAAAGGACTTCAGTGGGACGCTCCACATTCAGGTGGGCATATCAAAAGAACATAAGACCCCACATGCGCTTTTCATCATGCACCTGAGCCAAGGTACGAGCACTATTACTTCCAGTGGGGTCACACAGAAAGCAATGTCCTCTCAATGGACAAGGAAATTTCCCAGGGAGTCAAAATTGGAACAAAAGAATTTCAAAAGAGCAGATAGCCAGTACCTTTGTACAGCCTCAAAGATAAATAAATGACACAAAATAACATAATACCCATATTGGAGCATCCTGCTTATGTAAATGGCAGTAACACCCAATATGATGTGATTGCTACTTCTTTGCAGCAGGGGGACTGTGAAATGCCACAGAGCGGAGAGAAAGGTATGCCAAGTGCTCATGAATTCCACCTTCCTCTTACTCATAGTTTGAACGACCACCTAGAGAGTGTTTTCTACAACCACAGTAATTGTGCCTTTCATATCCACATTTATACGTCCATACTTCACCCCAACCACTCCAAATGAGATCTCCCTCTAACATCTAAATTCCCATGATCACACCTGCTGCTGGGGACTCAACTCTTTTCTCTCCCCCACCAAATTCACATGTGGAAGCCCTAATCCCCAGCATGACAGCATTTGGAGATGGGGCCTTGGGTAGGCATTAGGTTTAGATGAGTTCAGGAGGGTGGGACCCTCAGAATAGGATGAGTGTCTTTATAGAAGAATGATCACCAGAGAATGATCTCCCCTTCCCTGACCACATGAGGATACGCAAGAGGATGGAGATCTGCAAGCAGAGAGCAGGCCCGTAGCAGGACCCAAATTGACTGGCACCTGGCTCCTGCCTCTAGAATTAAGAGAAAATGTCTGTTATTCAAGTCAACCAGTCTGTTGCATTTTGCCATGGCAGCCTGAGCCGATCAAGACATCTGCCTTCCCCAGCTTTCTGCTACTCCATTTCTTGGCCCTGATCAGCCAAACCATGGGTCCTGCTGAGGGCATGTTGCTTGTTCTCTACTTGGAATACATATAAACACATTTTCTTCTATTCAATATACCTCTCTTTCCGAAAGCTTCACTTGACCAGCCACACATTCTTGAGTGACCTCAGAGTCATTGCTGGGAAATAGAGATCAAATACCTTCCCTTATGAGAATCAAATTAAATAATGTACATAGAAAGTATTTAATAGGTTTTAAGGAGCCATATAAATGTGAAATATAATTATATTATTTTAGCAACTTCTGTGGAATCTGACCTGGATGCAAAAAGCACACAGCTCCAGGGACCAAATATGTTCTGTTTTTTTTTTTTTTTTTTTTAAACAGCTAAAAATAAAAAAAGGAAAAAAGGATCTCTAATGGTTTATGCCATCCTCTAAAGTGAGTTACTTCAGGACAGGAAGTTTTCTCTATAAGCAGAGGGAAAAGCGGGAAAGACTGGAACGAGACAAAGCTCAAACACAGTTTTATGAACTTTCAACACCAGACCCACAGTGCTATTGAACAAGTGGTTCCCTCGTTCAACTGGAGACTGTGCGATGCTGGGGTAAGCACCAAGTCTTAACCTTTGTGACTCCAGACTCCATTCAGCACCTGGCACACTGCAAGACTCAATCATTCAATGAACAAAGATGAAGCACATTCAAGAGAATGCTCAAAAGCATTTTCTCCTGCTGATGGTAGGTTACTAATTATAACCTCCAAGATTCTTCTTTGAGAATTCACAGCTGCGTAGCATGGCTTTGGCTTTGAAGTCAGATGTACCTCTATAATGACAGTGATTCTGCCTCTGGCAAGTATTTCTGTTGCTTCCTCTGTAAATGGGACACTAATTCTCACCATCCAGGTTTGTTGTGAATGTTAGAGGACATACATAAAGAGCACTTAGAAAATCATCCAAAGTAGTGTATGTGCTCAATAAGGTTTTTTCATTATTGAAGAAGTCCTTCAAAGAAGAATATACATATGAGCGCAATTATACCCACTGAATGTTTTAACCTGTGCATCATTTATAAATTATATCTAGCAATATTTCCATTCAATTAACTGTCTACACTATCCTGTGACTTAATAGATTGTAATATTAAGAAAATAGAGTTAGCTCTCATGAGACCTCATGTCCTAAGGTTTAAAATATAAGCTAGGAAAAATGGGACCCTTATTAGAATAAGTTATATTTCATGTGTGTATAATATGTCAAAATACACTCTACTGTCATGTATGTCTAAAAATAAATAAAAAATAAATAAAAATTTTTAAAAATAAAATGTCAGCTAGGATGTCTTGAGACAAGCAACAGGGACAGAGCCTGCATGACTGAAGGAGTGGGCCCTGCTGCAACAATTCTAAGTAGTATCCTCCCAAGGTATTTTTCAGAAAGTCTGAAAGTCAACTATCGTTAAGTAGGGCCCCTAAGCAAAGTTAGAATCACCAACATGCAGACCTGCAATGGAATTTAACCACAGGTAGTACTGGGAGAGTGGGAGGTAGAAAACCAGGGCAAGCCAGGGCTCCCTAAACTCCCCCAAAGCAAGAAGACCCACAAGCACTCAGCGTCACACCTGTGGCACATGCGCACGTGTTCTTCTCCCAAGGAACAAGAGCAACCACTTCCCCTTTTCCAACAAATGGACAAGAGATCATTCAAAGCAGAGATGAGGTAAGATGTTGAGGATAAGAGGCAAGAGAGCCAAACTGGAAGGCAGGGCTGAAGGATTAACCACTGAAAGGCCAAAGAGGTTCAACACTGACCAAGGTTAAGGTCAATATACAGCCCTTTGAAATCACTCATGATTCAAATTATGAGTGAAATACCTGGAAAGAAGGTCTATTGGCAGCAAAATCATTGTAGTCACATCTGAGGGAATACCCTGTATTGCAGCTCCAAGAAGTGAGGGCTTGGATTCCTTGTCCTACAGGACATGTGCAGTAGGAGTCTGGGGAGTACCCATTAGAAACATGAAGCCATCCACCTCCACTCAAGGCCTGGCCCAGCAAGAGATCAACACTGCTGCACAAAAGACCTTGCAGAACAAAAATAAAGAGACCAACCTAAGCCCCATTGCAGTGACAGGTCAAAATTCCTAATCTGGTGACCTTTGCTGCTATTCAAATACAGCATTATCATGAAAATGTCTGTGGTTACAGACTGTAAGCCAAGAAGCCTGACAACCACAGTAGTTCCCTCAGGCCCACCATTAAGGAATGGGGTCATTCTGGCTTCTGTTTCTAATTTTTATATTTTTCTAATTTGGTTCTCATCCTCTAGATGCCTAAGTGGGCCATTCTCCCTAAAGTCAGGTCCAGGCCTAGCTGTATCTACAGCATGTTTTATGTCTTAGAATTTTAATTTTTTCAGGTGTCCTGATCCAGTAAACTTGGGAAAGCATTATCAAATCAACTGGATGAAACAGGGTACCCCCAAACCTGCCCACCCTGTATAGCTGGACAGACCTTCTCAGGAAAATTCAGAGTGGTATTTCTGCCATGAATGAGCTTCCCAGGAAAAGGTTAGGGAGATTGTTATCTGAATGGAAATTAAGAAAAGTGCTTCCTCAAAAGTCACAAAGGGACTCCAATTTCATAAGTCTTTAAAAGCCAAGGTTTGGGTTCTTCTTTTTCTTTTTCAACCTCCTAGTCATTCTCCCTTTCCCTAAAATCATGGCATAATTGATCTGTAAATCTTGTGTTGTAACTTGATCTGACAATGCCCAGTGTAAATTTCAACAAAGTGTGCCGTTCAATACTAAGTAACCCGTTCCTTTGGGCAAGAACTTTCCTAATCCTCCCAGGGAAGGAATAAGATAATGTGCACTGCATTAGGAAGGGTGAATTTGACCAGAAATGTTGAGAATTTCTAATCTTTCTTTTAATGCAAATCATAGTGCCATTAACTTAAATGTATCTAAAAACAGGCTTACTTCACCAGTTCATAAAATACCAAGAGAGAGGGGAGGGGGGAAAGGTATTCAGCTCCATTAAAGCTGAGAATGTGTGAAGAACAGGTTTGTAAAGGTAGCTGATCACCTTGTAAAAAGAAGTCAAGCAATGAAACAGAATTATATGACTCCACTCCAGGCTCCCAGCACACTCCTCCCCCACCCCATCCTAACTGTTGAGGTGTGAAAGTTTCGGGGCACTAACTAATTCCTCAATATGTCCTCCTGGCACATAATTTTTGCATAAAGACATCACTATGTGTGGCTTTGCTTAATGATGGATTCCAGTGCTCCTGGGTCTTCTTCCTCTCCTTAACTATCCGCAAATGCAGATGAGGGTAAACGCCTACCCAAGAGGGCTTGAGACTCAGCCCAAAGTAAAAGCAGAAGTTTCTGTGATGCCTTGTGTTTGTGTGTTTGCTTTTAAAATGTGTTAATTGCATTCTATTCCATAACATATCCATCTGTCTTCATACAAAAGCAATATGTTTCTGAATTCATGTGAATGGTTCAGGATGCTGTGCCCTTGTGTATCTGTGGTATACTGTGAGTATCAATTTGCATTATCTTCTATTTCTGTAGCAATTCACTTAAATCTTTAATTCCCTCTGTCCTTGAAGATCAGCTTTAGACCAGAAAAAGAAAAAGAAATTGAGAGAAAGGTAGTTAGACATATTTAACCATTTAAATAAAAGGTAAAGCCATTATTTAGAAATATTTAGAGGAGAGAGAATGTTTTGCTTTTATACCCCCCTCTCCTCAATCCCACCCTCTATACTGCAGTGGAATATGAGAGCTACAATTAACTGCCTTTCTTTGCAGTTATCAGAACACTATGCCATGTGGGCGGTGTCTGGCCCAGACCTAGACAGAACATCCAGATCCTTAACTACAAAGATTGGTTCAGGAATGGGCATGTGGTCAACCAAAGCCAACCAGAGAATAACCCAGCACTACTTCCCTGGAGCTTGTAAAAAAGGTTTTCTCTTCCCTTATAGTGTTCCCATGCAATAACTCTGAGGAAGTCAGTGGCCATCTTTATCACTGAAAAAGGACTCCTAAGAATTAGGCCAATTCAAAGAAAATAGGTAATGAGGGAGAATCAGAGGGGAAGAAAGACTAGAGACTTGTGGAAAGAAAGGCCTAGACAGACACATGGAGATCAAGTTCTGATGACACCATTTTAACCCCTAGATTCTACTCTACTTGAGCCAGAATACCCCTCAAAGTTTCCATTAATGTGATCGGGAAAAAAGTTCTCTTTTGACATTAGATGATTTAAGGTAGATCTGGTCATTCACAACACGAGTTACAATATACTTTCCAAAATGAAATATGGGCATATGATTCCCAAGTTCAAATCCTTCAATGCTCCCTATCGAATATTTAGAAGGAATCCAAACTGCTTAGTGTATCACCAAGGTAATTCATAAACCAGAATTCACTTTCCAAGGGTCAAGAGTAACTGATTGGTGAGCCTTGGTTTTAGGCATTACACGCAAAGCCCATTGGGAAGATGCTCCAAGTCAAAAAGCACATCTTGCCATTTTTCTCCGTTCACTTCATTGTTCATAACTCTGGCTCCCTGAACAATCTCTCACCCACTTGTTATTGCCTGATCTGTTGTTCCCCTTCTGGGAGATCTCAAGTGCATTGTCTGCCTAGTGGACATTCATTCTTCAATCTCAGTGCAAATGATCCCCCCTTTAGAACTCTTCCCCATTCCTTTCTCACTGAGTCTTCTCACTTCTCAGCTTCCTTAACACTACTTCCTTAGCACCTACACTCTCCACCTAACCGGGGACTCCTCCAAACTACAACCTGTCCTATTTGTCTGTGCCTCTCCAGCACCTAACCCAGTGTCTCCCATGCAGTAAACCCTATGTTTATTTACTACATAAATAAAAGAATGAATCAGTGAAATGAACTTATACTAATCAGTGCTACTTTAATAAAGGGCAAGGTGAGAGAGAGAATGGAATTAAATGCCAGCTTGCTTCCTACTACCTGGAACCCAGCCAAGGACCTCTGTTATTCAAAATGATCTGGTCTGAGACAGAAGCATCAAGAGGACTAAATTCAGAAAACCGGATGATTGAAACATTTTCTTCGCCATCCTACTGTCTATACTCAATCCCAATATCCCCTCCATCCTCATTCTACACATTTGAAATATTTTATTCAGATGTTTACATGGGAACCAAGAATTAATAGAAAATTGAAAATCTCAAACTAAGGAAGGAGTTCTGGAAAAGCACACCTCCATATTGATGGAGGGCTTCTGCCTGGTCTCATCCACAGCACTACAGTCCCTGGCCTTTCCAGGTGAAAGGCAGTCCTGCAGTAAGGATGGGATGGGGGCAGAACATTATGTTTTCATTATTAGGAAGCAGAAAGGCTGGAGGGTGAGCCCTGATTTATGCACTACCTGCAAAGGTGATTAGAAGGCATTCCAAGTTTTGATGAAACACATCTTCCCATGTTCTCAATTTATTTTGTTTATAATCAACAGATAGTGCATATGAGGATTGCATGCAGTCATTTACTGCTTGGCTACAGGCTGATACCTGGAAAGGGGCATTAGTTGATGTTTTTCAAAGCCTCCTATTCAGTGTTGACTACAATATACCTTATATCAATTCTCTCCCTTTTCAGAAATCCCATTAACCTTCATGTTTGCTCTAATATATCTATTTTCTAAGTTGTTACTCTTTGCTAAAGAAGAGGGCGTAGTTCTTCAGGGCCAGTATCATCCTTGCTCACCTCTGTTTCCAGCAGCTGGGATGTGTCTATAAGCAATCTCCATCTAGGAAGCAGGTAACAGGTCCCCATTCCAAGTCTGATCATCCAGGACCCATTTTGCCCTCACTGCTGAAGACTGTGCATTGCAATCAGGCTTCTTTCAGCAAGTTTCCAGCAGCAAAAGGCAAGAGGATGAGATCAGTAAGAAGCAAAAAACCAGGACCTTCCGTGTCGATAACAGTATTAAAATTTAAAGCATGCAGTGGATGAGAAATTTGAAAAACATCTCACAAAGAGGGGAAAATGCTCAGGCAGTTATATGTAATGAAAACAGAAATACTCTCAGTTGAAGTGCTACAGGAGGTAAACTTAGACTCTGCCATTACTTTTCCAGATTCTCCTTTTCTTATAATTATAACTAAGTTCAGGTTAGTCTTCCTTCTAAAGGAAGGGTAACTTGTCCCCCTACTATTCATCTTTTTACAGATGCTTCAAAAGGTTAAAGTATTTGACTTAAGTTTTAAGGACATATTTATTTTGGAAAACATAGGCAATTACATTGGTACTTATGTTTGGGGTGGGTGGGGGAATTCCTGATCTTTTGCTAAGATGCACTTCTGGAGAATAGTGGCCATCTTCAGACCCAAGCACTCCTTAACTCTCAACTCCTGGAGCGGATGCCCCAGCCCCACCCACCCCACTCTCCAAAGCAAGTAGACAAATGTGCTTTTTTTTTTTTTTCTTTCCAGAGTCAGAGAAAAGTCAACAGAACAGAGGTTTTGTTTTCAAAAGGGCACAAACAAGCAAGGCTTGATTTCTGTGCTAATCATGGGGAAGGAAAATTTCAGTATCTCTACAAAACCAGTCTAATTGCATTCACAGAATTCACTGGTCATTTCAGTTCAAGAAAATAAATCTTTCCAACTGCCTGGCTTAGGAGACCTGTTAAATCCCTGAATTCTTAACAAAAACTCACCAAGGTAGCCTTATGCAGACAAGATTAATGTTAGGAATTGGTTGCTAGTTTTCCAAATTGCCAATTTCTTCAGCATACCATGGCTTGTCTCTAGCTAATAGTGTTAAATTCATATAAATTTAGTATGTCCTTGCCGGGTTTGTCCTCTTGGGGCCTAGTGGAATTCATATGCCTTTCAGATGCTTCTCTGTATATTGTGCACTACATGGAGGGACCCAGGCAAAGAGGGTCTGTGAGATAGACTGGGTTTGTGCACAGTGAATCAAATCAGGACTTCTGAATGCTCCCTCCTTAATCACTTGAACTCTACCACCTAGAACTTCATGAACTTTCCTTCAGGGTAAAGAAGGAACTACAAGGAAAACAAAGGGAAGAGAGAGAAAATAAAGGGATGAGTCTCATGAAATCTCTTGAAAGTAGAGGAATGTTGGGTTTGCACATGAATACAGCCTGGTGAGGAGCGAGGTCCCACTGGCTAGTCCAGAGATCTCTGGTGACACCTTGGGACAAGCTGATCTCTGTTCTATTTCCTCTGAGGTGCCAGCAATAGTGCCAAGACCCGCACCAATGGACAAACACCAAACCAGGCAGGATGTTGCCCTGGACAGTACCCATGTCGGAACCAGCAGGGGACCTCTGCAAAGGAACAAAGCAGGTGGAGGACAGTTCAGATTCTAATGAGAGGACCTGGAGGAGACATGTTCTCTAGTAGTGTGTCCTCAATTCCTATGACAAACACAGACATCCAGGAATTTCTATTGGGAGTGCCACCTTGAGTTTCATAAATAACTGGCAATGCCCAGGAGTTCATAATCAGAATACTTAGGCTTCCGATAATGTCACAAATGGAAATGTCTGCTACCTCAACACATAATATTGGACTCCATGTGTTTTTGATGATTGCCTTAGTAAATAAAATATGGAACATATTGTAATTGAGACACTGTCGAAAAATGAAAACTCCAGTATGGATGCTTAGATGATTAATTCATTCATTTGTTCATTCATTCATTCAACAATGATTAATGGGCTTCCATTGTGTGTTAGGAACTACACTGGGAATACAAGCAGCAATAAGACATAGTAGCCCTTACCCTCGAGAGGCTTATAGTACAGAAAAAAGGAGACTTTAATGTGACAATTGCTATAATCTGGAATTTTTGTGAAGTATTATTTGACCATAAAGGAAGATTCAATGACATCTATGGGAGTTGGGGAAGGATTCAGAAAAGAAACTACATTTAATCTAGATCCTTAGGGACAAATATGAATTTTATAGAAGAAAAAGGGGTGTAGGTCATCATATGCACATCATACCTGGGGAAACCCTGTTGTATTATTTACTGATATGTCATCAGTTACTAGGAAATCATCACCACTGTAATCTAAAAGCAAATGTGCCAATTCTTTAAACTGAAAAGCTATTCATTTACTGGAAGTATACTCAGTACATTGGACTTTACCAAACTGGTTCCTCTCTATGGTTCTTACACAGTTCATGGAAGGCTTTGACCCATAATGACTTGGTAAGAGAAAGTTCCTCTCATTCTAGTTCATGTGCTGTTTCCTTTAGTCACCTGTTATTTGGAGTCTCTTTCAACTGAACCGACTTTAATCTTTGGACCGTACATGTGGCAACACACATGATCGTCAACTCTCTTTGATCTGAAACTAACAAATGTCTAGTTTAATCTTGTGGTACTTTGATAAAAGGATTAAGAGAAGGCTCATGAAAGCAATCATCTTACCTGAAAAAAACAGATTTTAATAATAATCAATGAGTCAAAAGATGTGGTTGAGGTCAGCCTAGTAAGAAATGAGAATATTGCAAAATGAACACTCATTTTGGATAGTTTGTGATCCGAAACTCATTTACTGACCTATTAAAACCCAATGCATTAGTCAAGGTGAGTCAACTGGTACAGTAAATGTTTAATATTTTCATATCATTTAAAAAGCACTTACTGGGCTTGGGATAATGAAGGGTTTTGGAAATAGTGGTGATGGTTGACAACATTCTGAACTTTAATTAGTGCTGCTGAAATACATACTTTAAAATGGTTAAAATGGTAAATTTGTGTTATACTGTAGTAAGGTATTTTGCTACAAAAATACCTTATTGGAATATTTTCTTATTTACAAAGTACTTGTGGGGATATTTTCTTTATAAACTAGATAGTGACACTCAAAGTTGTTATTCTTACCATTCTTTTTATAGACTATTTAAAGAATCATCAAAGATTCTAGTTCAAACCTCTTGCCTTACATCCTGTGTAATAACACTATAAGAAAACTTAATTTATCTTAAAGAATTGTAGAGGAGGCCTGTCCACAATATCTTCATAAATTTCTGTTAAATTAATGAACTAACGATTATAATAGGCTATCAAACTAAATATCCACTCCTTTTATAGACATTCTGAAGTTATTTCAATGCCTATAGCTTTTACGTAGGAGCAAAATCTGTGCTCACTTGTTACAGCACTAAATCTAACTAAATCTTACACAAGATCTGAATCAAGCTGTTGAAAGATTTAGAAACTCCAGTGATTTATGGTATAGACAGTAATACCAAACTGAGATGCTGACTGCTATCAATGTGAGCTTCACAAACATGATTTAAGGCACAGGATCAGGTCTCAAAGAGGGTGAATAGAAATGAGAAAATATTCAGAGGGTGGAATTTGTCAAAGAGTTCATTTTAAAAATTAGCATTTTGAGGAGGAGATGTAGCAGTTGAAATTGATTAAACCACTTCTAATACAATAGGGAAATAATCAATCCAACCTTAGAAATTCTAATCATACCTAAGGGAAAATGAGAGATATTTTAGCCCAATATTACTTATGCATATGAACAATTAGCATAGTATGAGATGTAACTGCAAAGTAAGGAGAAAAATTCCAAATACCTCATCCCTACTTATAATAATACTTTGCACTTAAGGAAATTATAACTTCCCATGTTAACTAAAGTATTTCTAAAAATGTATTTATAGTCTGGAAAGCAACCAGAACTTCCATTAACAAGACTATGTTTTTCCTATTAAGCAGGTTTCATTTTTAAGCTCTGCAAGGATTTTCTCACCATTAAATATGCTATATAATATACTATAACTAAAAATGATGAAACTGAACACTTAATAGTAATGGACAAAGAATATTTAATCTGATCTTTTCTCTCTAGGACTATTCAGAGTAATGAAACACAGAAGGGAAATAGAAATCTGTGAATACTGTCATACCTGAAAATCATCAGTAATTAGGAGTCATTTAGAAAGAGATTATTAATTGAGGGAATTATTAATGGAGACTTCTATATTGTCACTCAGAAGACCAGGCTTTGAGACCCACACTTGGACTTGCAGCTATGTGCTTTTAGAACATCCTACTCTCCTGTCACCTCATAGGGTTGTTGGGGCAATCAACACAGGACAAGGCACTTGATAAAGGGAAGAGCACTGACAAATGCAGGTTAATATTCATACAAACACCACAATTAGAAATGAATCTACAGTGTCAGACTTTAGTCCATGCACACTCCTATTTCTAAATGGCCATGATACATCTTCCTTTTCTTTCCCCTTCAAACTACTACCATTCTCTTCTTAAGCACCACTCTCCCGAGTCACCTCTGATTTCACTGAGAAATATGAAGAAATGGAAAAGAACCTCCATTCCCTCTCACCACCACCTCTACTCAGCTGTCAGAACCTAGCCCACACACGCAACCTCCCTCCTGGTATGGAGGATGAACCTCTATTTCCTAAAATCAGGCGACCTCTCCAGTGGGTCCCATTCCTTCCCACCTGTGTAACACACACTATAGCAATTCTCCTCTTAACATCATTAGTTCTTTATTCTTTACTAGATCAGCACCAGCAGCAAACCAAAATACTGTTGTTTTGCCCAAATAAAAAGCAAAAACTAGGGCTGTGGATGTAGTTCAGTGGTGGAGCATTTGTCTGGCATGCAGGAGGCCCTGAGTTCAATTCCTAGTACTACCAAAAAAGAAAAAATAAATAAACAAAAAACAACAACAAATCAGCCTGCTTGTTAAAGTTCCCCTGCAAAGCACCATCCTGTTTTTGATTCCTTTTGCAGTAAAGTTTTTTATTTGTTTATTTTTATTTTTTTTGAGAGGTCAAGGGAGTCTCCTCTTTTTTTTTTTATTTTTACAGACTGCATTTTGATTCATTGTACACAGTGGGGTACAACTTTTTGTTTCTATGGTTGCACATGATGTAGATTCACACCATTCATGTAATCATACATGTACGCAGCAAAACTTTTCAAGAGTCTTTTTTCTTATTTTCAGTTCCTCTCCCTTCATTACATTTTAAACTCCATTCAAAAAAGCATTTGCCCTACCACTACACCCAATCTGTGCTCATCTAGACCACTAACAGTCTCCAGAATGCTGAAGCAAGGCCAGTTCTCCATAGACTTGACCCATTCACAGTATTTGACACAACCGATTACATTTTCTTCCTATGCTTTTCTTCATTTGGCTTCTGGGACACCTCTCAGTCAGTATGACTGTCCTTTTTCAAGGTTTGCTATGATTTTTTCCTTTTGTTATTTCCTCCTTATATCCCAGACTATAATATTGAGGGTCCAAAAGGTCAGGTACTGAACTTCTGCTTTCTATACCTTCTCCTATGTTTTCAATGTGGTTTGAGTCTATTGGGAGATGTGAGAAGTGTTGTTATTTTTATAAGGAAAAACCTAGTGGAGGCCCTAGAGACACTGTCCTCAGAAGGGATTAAGATAGTTCTCGTGGGACCCTGAGATAGTTTTCTCCAGAGTGAGTTGTTATAAAAGAGTAATAGGAGCCCCTCCCCACTCTTGGGCTTCCTTCCTGGTCATGTGATATCTCTCTCTTAATGTTCTTCTTCCCTAATGCCATCCCCCATGATGTGATACAGCCAAGGAGGCCTTCATCAGAACTGTCTTCATGCTATTTGAACTTTCAGCCTCCAAAACTGTGGGTTAAATAAATCTCTTTTCTGTATAAGTTATCAAACTCATGTATTTCGTTTTAGTGTGGAAAACTGACTAATATACCTTTTTGATCACTCATACTTTGGTGATATCATCCAGGCCAATGTCTTTAAATACCATCTATATACTCATGACTCTCAAGTACATCGTATATTTTTCTCCTAGATCTCTTCATTAAATTGCATATTTCTGTATCCCACTGGCTACTCAACATTTCCTCCTGGAGATCTGATGCACATGGAAACTTAAAATGCCCAGCCTGGAAGAACTGATCCATCTCTAAATGTCTGCTGTATTTACAGGGTATCCTTCCTGAATGAATAGCAATTCCATCTCTCCAGTTGTTCAGACTGAAACGTTGGGAGTATCCTTGACTCCACTCTCTTCATACACACACCTTATCCATCTGCAAATTTTCACTATGTCCCCAATCTGAACACTTTCCACCACTTTTCTGTCAGAAGCAATTCTTATCCAGAACACTGCAACAGTCTCTCTCCTGAGCTCCCTATTTCCATCCTTGCCCTTCTACAGTCTCTTCTTAGCATTTCAGGCAGAGTAACTCTTCTTAAAAGATATATCACATCATGTCCTTCCTTCACTTAGAACCCTCCTGTGTCTCTCTTTCTCAGAGTAAAGACACATTACAAAGGCCTTCAAGACACTACCTAATTAAACCCCCATTACCTCTCT
This sequence comes from Sciurus carolinensis, assembly GCF_902686445.1. NCBI lineage: Eukaryota > Metazoa > Chordata > Mammalia > Rodentia > Sciuridae > Sciurus > Sciurus carolinensis. Next base: position 100,865,173 of record NC_062215.1, on the reverse strand, counting down.
GACCACATCTCTTATCCTCTCATGGGATCACTCCACTGCTTGCTATTTCTAAAATGTGTCACTGAGTTCCTGCCCAGGGGCATTTGCACTTGCTCTTTCCTCTACCAGGAATGCTGTGTCCCCAGAGATCCTTGGGGTTTGCATCCTCACTTCCATCATGACTCAAAGTCACCTCTCAGTTAAGCCTCCCCTGACCTCCTTATGTCAAAGTATGAGTCTCCACCTCCCCTGCTCTAGGTCTATGGAGTCCTCCACAGACTTCTCACCTTCTCCAACCCAACAACACTTACCAATTTATTTTGCTTACTGTGTCCTATGCCCCCACCTCAAGGGATGGGCACATGTATTCAAGGGCAGAGTCCATTTGTTCACTGTTCTATACCTAATGCTTAGAACAACACCTGGCACTTAGTAGGTTACACTTGATAAATATTTGTTGAACAAATAAATTAAATCATAGAATCACAGCTGCTAGCTGAATAACCTTGGTTCTTTTATCAATTGCTTTACTCTGAGATAGAGGTAAAACAGCAGCTTTTCTAGAAGAAATAACAAATCTCCAGAGGCCGCAGCACATCTGAAAAAGCACAGGTGACATGGGACAGAGCTGGGCCCAAAGCAAGACTTCCTTCCAGCCTATGGCTTCCCATGAAATACAGTCACAGACAGGAAGAACAAATAAGTTCAATTATGATCATGAAAATAAATTCTCGGGTTGCTGATTAAGGCGGAATTTAAAACAAGCTAATCCAGAGGGATTTCTTTCCTCAAATATCAATTTTAAAATGAAAGCCCATTCTACCCTAGGCATTAGGCATCCCTTTGTAAGCTTTAAAGTTCCTCAAAAATTTAACTGTTAAACATTAGTTCACCAGTTTTGTATATAAAGACCTGAGGAGGCAGGGGCTGAGGTAGAGGTCTTGGTGGGCTCTGAGCATCTCAGCTTCATCCACCTTCCCCTTCTCTCTGGCCTGAGTCCTCCAGTCCCTCAATTTACAGGTGCTCATGTGAATTCCAAACTAGCCTCATTCTGAATGACATTCTTTCTGCCCTGGAGTGGCCGGAGCCCCCATAAGACAGATGTGATGTCCTCCTGCCTGCTTGGGCCACATGAATTTTGATTTATAAAGCACCTAAGAATCCCTTGGAGAACAGTTTTAGTCCATTTAGAGAATGAACATCTCCTTTAAATAGCCCAGATGATCATTAAATGCTTGCTAATTCTTGGCATCCTCAAACAGAATCACTCTGTCAAATATCAGTTAATCACACCAACTAGTACTTTTAGGGTATCGATATTCTGGTCAAGACACTTGTCTACACACTGTGGAGGAAACAAATACAGGCAGAAAATTCCTGGGATGATGCAGTAAGACATGATAAGACAAACAAACAACACAAAGATGTGTGAAAAGTGCCCAGAAATTGAGGAGAAGAGGGCTTGAGGAATACAGAGCCCGCAGGGCTGGTCAAAGGTGGTCTTATGTGACAACTATAGGGTGGGTGAGCTGAGGACCTGTGTCATAGGAAGGGCATAAACAAGGTGGCTGGTTCATTTACTAGCAGGCAAGTTGCTGAGCACAGACTCACCTTTCAACTTCTGCAAACTCTCACTGAAAAGATCAGTGCAAATGAAAATAACCCACTCATCAAGAATGTGGATTACATCATGCCTTGCTGATAACAGGCATTCCAAATGCACTTATTAACAAATTAGGGGATATTAGAATAAGCTAAAACAGGGCTGCTAGATTAACCACTTAAAAACAAGAAAAAGTGAAAAGGTGAGACCTGCTCTATTGTTAAAAATTTGATCAGATGTGTTTCCTTGATTCTTACTATAAATTAGAGCTAGGAATCAATTCTAAGAACAGAACTGGCATTTCCAGCTTTAGGGGATGCATAGGAAAAAGAAGCAACAAAAATGTGGATGTGAACTGTGTCTCATGATTCCACCCTGGCACATGGGACACATTGAGTGTGTGTGATAAATACATATGAAGCCAAAGGGGCTCGAGGGCAAGAATAAGAGCAAAGCCAGCAAACAGTGATGATGCTATGAAGACTGGAGGGATCAGAGATCCCTAGCACAGCTTCCTTTGCTCGGCTTTTCTACTCTCATTCTTCCTGGGCCTGTGCCTCCCAGATTAGAGCCTACATCTGGGAGAAGTACTCTTGCGTCCTGCAGCGTCACTTCAGGTCTGATAAGCATCTCTTGTGCATGTTGCCCACTTCAACCTGAGATTTGCTCAGCAATTGTGGTTTATTCAAGTCATTAAGCAAAGCAGGCAGGTTCCTGCATAGTCTCCTTGCACCAAAACCTGCCAACAGACCTGAGAAAGCACAGTAGTCAGCACACTTGCTTTAAAAAAGGACAAAAGGGCAGGGGAGCGGGGAGGTAAGAGAAGAGAAGGAACATAGAATCTACTTCACCACAGAAAAAACACTTGCCTAATTCAAAGTAGAACAGGCTCTTCATCTTTCTTGTTAGACAAAGTTCTAAACCAGCAGTCATCAATTTTCTCAGCAGCAATGGTCTCAAACTCTGTCAAGACAGTGGAATCCTGTAGTGAGATGCTCATATATGCATAACCATGTTCAGGAAAGTCTGATTTAATGCCATCCCCTCACACAAGGGTGAAAAAAGAAAACAGGAAGGCACAGTGTTTGGGGATTGCACTGTGGACACTTGCATGAAACCAATAGAGAGCATACATGCTTGGACTGCTCTGTATTTAATCAAATGAATTTAGTCAGTACTGCTACTGCCAAATACCACATACTAAAATAAGGGCCAGTAGCAATAGTTATACATGAACTCTGCTGTCAATTCAAAGGATCTCAAATCTCAGTTCTACCAATTATATGCTGTGAGACCTTGGATTAAGGTGTTTATCCCAAATGAGATGCTACTTACAAAGGCAGCAGCGGGTAGGACATAGTGAGTACCGAGTAATATATTATTAGACTGTTTACAAAGGTAAGGTATCTAATAATAATAATAATGCATTTTACATTACAATAATACAATTAATTGCATTTAATTCTTATAACAACAGTACAAAGGAGTTATTATTAGGAGCATCTTACAGGTGAGGGTTTAGAATCATTTGACTCACACCTTTGATCTTGAATCCCTCCTCTAGAACACCCAACCAGTGTGGTTTTTCCAGACCAGAAGAGCCTCACCTGCTGAGAAGAGCTCAGAAGGCTGTGGTGCACCAAGGGCCGGGTCGAGGTGGCGAGAGTGAGGGACCACTGTCTCTATTTGTTTTAACAGTATTTGGATGAAATACAGGGCACACAGACAGAACACACTGTGTGAGATAACAGCCAGAAAGACCTTCAATATGGCCATGTTAGAGTGGTTTCTTTTGTGCCGGTTTTGGATTGCAAATGTGGAGTATGTATCTATAGGCTGTTTTCCCAAGGTCTCCAAAACAGACCCGGGTAAACCACACACCCCAGGCTGACTCTGCTCAGCTTCAGCTTCTGTTGTTTCAGCTCTGAGCAGTTTCCATGCCAGCATGCAGCCCTTTTGTGTTTTTGCAGCTCCATCCCGGCCCCGTTTGTTTAGGTGTGCTCACTATCTCTAGTTCAGCTGTCTCCGCTGGGGCTAAAATAACACTTGGCTTAAGTACTAAGAAAATGCTGCTATTGGAATTTTGCAGTGGTAGCGTTTTTTTGGAACCAAACTTCCAATTCTGAGTGCTTTGTGTATTTACGGCATTGTTCTTATTAGTCATATCCTATGTACCTCTCCCTGTATCTTGGGCCCTGTGCTTCCCTTCAACCCAGCCACACTCTCTTGTTGGAGGCCCCCTTCCACTTCAGACAGAACAGACTGGGTTCCTTGCCTCTCTACAGTGAAAGGACAATAATAACAATAACAACAGAGAGACAGCAATAACAATAGTGACACAGTCCCTTCATACCTCTTAGAAAGGAATTACAAATGTCTTGGGATCAGTTATAGTCACAGCCCACAAGAAAGCACAGCGCCAACAGCAGGGAAACCAGAGTATAAAACCTGGCAGGAGAACTTGAAGCATTTTCCTCATCTACTTAAAAGAGATACTTTCTAAATTTTGTTTTAAGTCATTGGGAATCCCAGGGTCAAAGAACATATGAATTTTCTGAGTTTTATTTTTATCACGCCAACACAGGGAGCAGGACCACATTTTCTGCACAATTGATCAATAAACAGTAGGTACAGTTATTATCATCAACTAACCTTTAGAGGTACCATTATTATCATCATCTAACCTTTAGAGGAAAAGAAATCTCTTGCTCCAGTTTCTCCCCACATCTACCTCTAACAGCTCTAGGACTTAGCCTCCCCAAGACCCAGATCAATGTGGTTTGATACCATCTGAATGTCAAAAATCACAGGACCACCCAAGTGGGCACAAACAAGAGCACTTATTTAAAAGGTTCTTTTCAGGTTAATGAAAACTCCTCAAGGAACCAAGGTAATTCCTGGGTTAGCCACTTCCAACATAAATCCACTCAGACTCCCACTCCCATTTAAGGAAAATGTGCAAAGTCCCTGTGATTCTAACCCAGAGTAAAACATGAGGTCTGATAAGTCATGGACACAACCCCAAGTCTCCTAGATCCTTGAGGACTCGAGTTCGCATGGAACAAGCTGGACATCCCATCTCCCTTGAGACCCAAGTCAGGCAGTAAGTCAATTGCCACTAACAATTAAACTGAAAACTGTGGAAATGAGGTGTTTTCATAAACTACTTTTTCTCCTGGTCATCCCAGCACATTTCCTTACATTTAAAAAAAAAAACAAAAAAACTACTATTTTTCCTCTTAGTTCTCTTACAATACAATATTTCATAAAATTTCCTATGCTGAAAATAAAATTTCATCCTAACAACATCAACCTCCTCTAGTAAAAGCCTAATGTGTGCTGCTTTCTGATTAGGCAGGACACAAATGCTTCCCCTTGACACCAGTATAAAGAGGTTCTCTACACATACGACTTTCTGATTCTCTGCAGAGCCTCCTAAATGGAATAAGAAATTTAATGCAGATCATTTGTCTTAAGAGGCTAAGAATCAGAAAGAGAACAAAAGTGTTTGTCGGGGATAGATTTTTTTCCTTCTGTGTAACATTACTCAACATTCAATGTCACCTGGGTACCCACAACTTCCTGGGCTCTATCTGGGTAACACTCCAATCAGTGGCATCATTCCCAGGATTGTGGAACCCTTGGAAACTAGGGCGAGATGTCACTGCAACTCAGGAAATAAGAAAGTTACACATCTACTCTGTACTTCCTGGTGATGATCAAACATGGAACAGACATCCAACACTTACCAGTAAAGGTATAAGGCACAAGATATTTACAAAAAAACTTTTTAGACTGAAGACCTGAGGAAATGTGGAGACTTTTTTATTTTTTATTTTTCTTTCTTTTTTCTCAATATGTATATTTAAGTTACCAACACAGTGTGTTTGACTTCTGAAATAATGTGACATGAGCACTCTTACCCTGGTCTCTTTCCATTATCAGGATTTCTATAATAAGTTCAAGAACAGACGCTGGTCATTAAGTCAAGGAGGATACTCGGCATCAATATCAGCTAGAGAAATTCTCAATTTCCCAAGATGCGTACTCTTTAGTACTTCACTCTTCTAAGCCACATGGATCAAGTATCATGCAGTTCATTTCTACATTGGGGCATGAATGGCCCATGAAATGATCCCTTTAAAAATTCTACTGAGCAAATACATGGACTCAAAAAACAATTTTTTATAGCATTTTCTATATTTAATTTCTCTCACTAAAACAGCTAAAGAATTAAGGACCCCAATTAATCCCTTTTACATTACACCACAGACTTAATTTCAATTTAAATGTGACACAATTAAATATAACATGAAGGATTGCTGTTTTGACTTCACGGCTAAAGCAATAAAAATCCCACGGGCAGGGGAGAAAAACGTGTTTGCCTTAGTCCATGTGGTTTCTCCATTACCCCTCCCCAAAACCGCTCTCTCTGACATGAACGGTGGTCTCCCTACTATTGCATCCCACTGTGGATTTCAGTCCTCACCTTAATTGACTCAGTGGCATTCACCACAGTTGACCATTTCCGCTTCTCACAACACTCTTCCCTTGGAGGCCTGGACAGGGAAGTCTCTCTGCTGTTGCTCTACCTCTCTTGCATGCCTTTCCAGACTCTGACTCCAACTCCTCCCTTGCCTGACCTCTAAATGTGACAATTCTTCAGGGTACAGGACAGAAATCCCTTTCCTTCTGAACCTATGCTCTCCTCCAAAGTGATCTCATGCATTCTCATGGCTTTAAACACCAAGCTGGCAACTCCCAATTTTATAAGCTCAGTCCAGACCTACTTTCTCACTCCAGACTCACCTATTTAATTACCTACTTGTCATCTCTAAGGATGGCTCACAGGCATCGAAACTTAAGTCTTCAGCTGAACTCTGGATCCCCTGTCAATGGCTTTCCATCTACACTGCTGCCACCATGGGACTCCTGGGGGTACCGCCTCCTCCCATGCCCATTTTTCCATCTGTATCCTCACCCTGCTCTAATACGAGGCCTACTGTCTCTTGATGTTGGACATCAGCCTCACAGCTATCGCCATCCTTTCTCCACCAACAATCAGAGAGACCTCCTCAAAGCATAAGTCTGATTGTGTAACTTCCTCCCTGACCTTAAAACTCTCCAAAGTTTACACTGAGGATTCATAACAAAGACCATGATCTTGGAAAGTGATGGTATAAACTCTTAGATAAGATTTTGTGGTGTTGCTCTTTTTTGTTCATGTAAAACTCCAATTTTTTACATTTGTATGCCCCTTGCTAAAATGTACACATTTGTCCCCACCCAAATTCATGTTGAAATTTAATTGCCATCATAACAGCTTTAAAAGTTGATACCTTTAAGAGGTGATTCAGCCATAACAGCTCTGCCCTTTGTCAATAATGTATTTATTGTGGGAGAAGGCTCAAAATCACCTGAGTGAGTTCCTTATAAAAGGACAAGTCCAGCCCCCTGTGTCTCTCCCTCCCACTCTCTCTGCCCAGCCACCATGAGCAGACACAAGAAGAGGCTCTCACCAGATACTAATCCCTTGATCTCAAAATTCCCAGGCACCAGAACTATGAACCAAATAAGTTTCTATTCCTTCTATATTATCCAGGCTGTGATATTCTGTTATAACAGAACAAAGTGGGTGAAGACCCTCCCATGTAGCACCCACCCAGAGCCATCCACCTATGTCTCCAGCATTCTAGAAAGGTCATTTGGCTGCCCCTTCTCTACCTTCTTCAGAGGAAACTACTTCTGTGGCCTTCATTACAATGAATTAATGCTATCTGTTCTTCATACCACACTCATTGGCTCACCAAGATGGATAATTTTCTTAACTAAACCAAACCCTTCAAATGTTCCCATAAGTTAATTAGACCAGTTTCTAATAATTAAGGATATCCTAGAGTCACCTGAAGTCAGGAGTCCAATTCTAGTGTCTCGATTCCCAAGAGAGTGTTAATTAACAAGTGAGAATGAAGTGCACATAGCACTCCAGATTACGCTGTCCCCATGAATTGTCCCCAGTGTCTAAGATGACACAGGAACTATTACTTCTACTCATGGGTTTTGAATCGATCTGGATAACTAATCTCCTGGGGAAATTTAGTCAAAGAGAATGATTCAGAGACTTCAAAGAGAAAAAAATGTGACAACATGAGCAAAGTATTATGGTTACAGACTCAAAAGAGAAAAGGGCCTTTATCAGGTTTAACGTCTTACCAGGAAAGATGCATTAATGTATTTGGAATTAACAAGGACAGGCTGTGGTGGGCAGTTAAGCCTGGTACAGCGTCACCTGCACTGACTCAACAGGGAAACTTCACCCTGGAGAGAGACGATCGAATCCATTTTCAAGACACAGTCCTAAGTTTGTCCCTCTACCTAGAACAAGTGTCTACACTAATAAACAGTCCAAGAAAGTCACATCCTTGAAATGCTCAGCCCCTCTGAAAGCTTATTCTGTTTTCTAATGTCCAAGGACACTTCTCCTTAGGGTGCGGAATCAAGCCTCTGTGGAGGGACAGAAAGTTGTTTCAGCTTCCTGGATGATCTAAGATTCCTCTTTGGGATTGAAAAGAGAAATTCTAGACCTAAAATTAGGATCCACTAGTATTTTGAACACTTCAGCAAATTCTAGCAGAACAGACAGAACTACTCTCACAGAGCCTCCCTGCTACTAGAAGGTCTTGCACTCTGCACCCTGTGGCAACACGGCTAGACATCGGCTAATTGCATCAGCTGACCCGAGCCTCCTGACACCTTCTAAATGCCAGGCATGAGTTTTAAAATGCATGCTTCTTGGCACACAGAGGCACTCAGAAAACACTGGTGAGTGTTACCATGAAGGAATTCCCACACATCATAGCTTTTGCTTCCTGAACATAAAAAAGAAAAAAAAAGAACTGTTCATTGTTTAATTTGAAGTGTTGGGAGGATGGGGAAAAGCAGGGCATAAAAAATTAATTTCACTAAATTCAATATCATTCCCACCTCTTTTTGAGGGATTAAACCAAGAGACTTCTTGGAGGGATTTTTTTTTTTTTAAGAATATTTAATGGCATTTCAGTCTATTTTCTCTTCTTTACTATGCCTAAATTTCCCTTGAACCCTGTCCTGGTAAATCTCACTTAGCCTGGCTGAAGATGCAAGGAAGAAAACCTTCCAGATCCTCTGATGGGTGAGAAGGTGAGTCTAGCCAGGGCCAGACATCCTCACCTATGCTTCTTTACCAGGGACCACTTAAGACAGGACACCAGCCCTACACTGTTCTTATGTAATCAAGAGTCAGCCTCCATGGGGAGGAAGCCATGGTGAGGAGACAGGAGAAAGACCAACTAAATCTTCTACCACATCAGTCGCCACCAGGCCTGCCTCCACCCACATTTTCATTAGCGGCACTCACATGTTCTTGTTTGCTGCTCCCAGGATGCTCAGGGCTGGCTTAGGAATGTCTTAGTCAGTGCTGCTATACCAAAATACCACTGTTTTCCTCCCCACTGGTTACTTACAAAAAACAGAAATTTATTGCTCACATTTCTGAGGTTGGAAAGTCCAAGATCAAGGCACCAGCTTGTGAAGCCTGCCCTCTGCTTCCAAGATGGCACAGTCACTGCATTTCTCACATGACAGAAGGCTGGGAAGAGTAAGAGGGAAAGCAAGAAGGACAAACCCTCCTCTGCACTGCTTTTGAAAGGTCATTGATTCTCTCAACCTCATCACCTTCTAATGGCCCCAGTCCTTAATACTATCACATTACGCTCCAACATACAAATTTAGGCAGGACACATTGAGACCACATTGAGGAGACATTTCTGTGGACAAGGACACTAGGCCCAACTTGGGCTCCTACAAGGAGTCCTGACTGATGGCCTCCATGCCAATTCCATGGAACATGGAATAGCAATGAAATATCAAATTCTTTTGTTGGAAAAGATACTCAAGTTGCTCCTCTAAGCATTTATTCAGTATATTTAAGGAGCAAGAGAAGAACCTGGGGCTTTTTTAAACACTGGTAATTCCTGGTACCAGAACCTGGAATCCACCCTCAGCAATTCTCCCTTTCCCCTCACTGCTCAAATTAAAGCCATCTATACCAAATCCCTCCAGTCTTAGTGACAGCAATGTCCATCTTCCTGTCTTCTAAAGATCTCTCCACTTCCTCAAGGGTCTCACCCATCAGTTATGCTCTCTTTTCATTATATTTTCTATAATTCCAGTTTAATGGCTTTTCCTCCTCTTCCTCCACAAAAAAAAGCATAGTTATGCCTTACTCATCTAAGTAAAAGCAACAGACAATTTCCCTCTTGTTTTCACAGACTTAGCTATTCAAAGTCATCAATTCACAGTCCTCCTCTTCTTACAAGTGGACCTTTCTATGGGGTCAGTAGCATCTGACATGGTGGCCCACTTCCTCCTCTCTGAAACTCTCCTTGTCTGGCTTTGCTGGCATCCCTCACTCCCAGCTGTCTTCCTGTCTCTTTGGCAGCTCACAGTAGACATGATCTCACTACACCCCTCTTTCTTCAAGGTCTGGCTCCAGTCAGAGTGGCTCTTTTGTAGCAATCTTTGTACAGTATGGCCCGAGGGGCACCTTCCCAAGATTGAAAAACTAGACTAACTCTCGCAGAAAACTGGAATTGGGTTGAGAGCAGTCAGATTGCTGACTTCCTCCACAGGGAGGTGTAAACTCAGGACCTGTGAGTTAGTCACTGCACACAGTGGCAGAGGAAGATGAAGTTTAGATAGCCAAGAAGCTCTGCTGAGGTATGAGGACCCCAGCATGATGGAAGCTCTGCCCTCCTAGAGACTTTCAGGCTCCCACTTCCACAAGGTTGGGCGCCTTGGGTCGAGACACCTTTCAAAGTATCTTCTAGACTGCACTAGGTTGTGTTGCTCTCAATGGCCTGCAACCCCAGGAACCTTGATGACCCCACCATTCCTTCACCTATTCTCCTATGATCTCCTCTTTCTGTAGCTGCAAGGATCATGAGAGCCCATCCTGGACTCCTTCTCTCTTTGAGGTCTGCATACTTTCCCTTGGTGACCTCCACCATGTGCACAACATTAACCACCACCTGTGGGTGGACAAGACCTTAAGTCACCAGACCAGACCAGACCTCTCTTCCAGATTCCCAGCCTGTGTATCCTGGAATACTGCTCACCTCTGCTGAGATGTCCCCCAAGCCCCTGACAATGAATGATTCCAAAACTGAACTGAACTCAAAGCTAGAGTTCACAAATGGTTTGCACATTGATCATCATCCCCATTATTCACCCAGCCACCTAAGTCAGAAATCCGAGTTGAGCTCCACTCTTCCCTCTGTGTCTCCCTCCACAACACTGCAATTACTGCATCTCAATGAGTCTCCATGGACTTTGCTGTGTTTGAGACTTCGTGTCCCTTCATCTGCATGCTGTATGGCCTTCTTATCTCCTAACACTTCAATCCTCTGCTTCTAAGACACAAGTCTGGTTGAATTATCTCCTATTTCTTTCAAGACAAAGTTCAAACTTCTTGGAACAAGAATCATCTGATATGATCTCTCCTACCTATCTTGCCAGCCTCATCTTTTACCACTTCCCAAAAGGGCACTTAAACTCCATCCATACCAAACAACTTGCACTTTCCTGAGATCCCAAACTTTCCCCTGCCTCCCAGCCTTCACTTTGGATGACCCACCACTCCCTGCAAAGTCTGTCCTATTTCTTTGAAGGCTAACTCCCACTAATTCAGTCCAGTCTCCCCTCTTCCAGGAAGCCCTCCTTGAATGTCATCTAATACTCACCCACCTGAAATTTGGGCTCTGAATTATAGCCTTTGTATTCATGTGTGTGTGTGTATGTGTGTGTGTTGATAGTGCTAGGGATTGAACCCAAGGTTCCTTGCATGCAAGCAAGAACTCTACCACAGTGATGCAACCCTATCCCATCCCAATTCCATATATCTTCTGTGAAACTATTTCACAGGTCTTGGTAATTCTATCTTGTATCTTTTCCACAAGACCATAAGTTCCCTGAGAGAAGAGATGTTGTCTTTCTTATACAGTCATATATAACTTAACAACAGGAATGCGTTCTGAGAAATGCATCGTTATGTGATTTTGTTTTTGTGAGAACATCATAATGTGCATTTACACAAACTAAGACAGTTATAGTGTCACTATGCAATATCACTTTATGGGACCACTGCCATGTATGCCGTCTGTTATTGACTGAAATGTTGTTATGTAGCACATGGCCATATTTTGTATTCACAATGCCTGCTATTCAAAAAGACTTTTTGGATATCTTGTACTGAAGCACCCAGCAGGGAATTAATGACAGAAAAAAAAAAAAAAAAAACCTGAAAATCTCCAGAATCAGAATGTATTTCTTTTCTTCTGATACAGCTTTGAAAATGAGAAGAGAAAGATGAAGGGTTTTTTTTTTTTTTTTTTTTTTTTTGGCCATTGATTTGCAAGAGCTCTGGGGCATTTTCTTTCTCTTGTATAAGATTCCCCAAAAAGGTTGTTCTCTACATGCATTTATTTAAAGAGTGGTCTTGCCCTGCACAACGCTGACCCAGGACTGCAGAACATGGATCAGCAGAAAGTACTGCCACCACCTGAAATTATTCTAACTCGGAACAAAACAAAACAAAACAAAACAAGGCCTCTTCTCTCAACGAATCTAAGATCCTAAAGGCTTGGTAGCATAGGTCATGCATATCTGTCACAGGATTCCAAAGTGCTCCCAATCTGGTCTTAATGCACCGTGTAACCTCCTGCCCATTGACAAAGGTGGCTTTGGTGACTTTCTAACCATAGAAGATTCTGCTGACCATATCTCCTGCTGGTTTTGACCGAGCAAATTGCAAGATTGGGGAAGCCCACGTAACAAGGATCTGAGAGTACCTTCCAAAGCAACTAGGAACTGAGAACTTCAATCCAAAAAGCCTCAAGAAACTGCCCATGCAAAAGTGATCACGCATTATGAGAGCTTGGAAGTAGATCCTTCCCCAGCTAAGCTCACAGAGAGCTAGGCAGTGGGTTCTGGTAAGATCCCAGCCCTACAAACAACTGATTATAAGTCTAAGAGATCCTGAAGGAGAGGACTCATCTCAGCCACATACCACAGAAAATGGGAAAATAAACATTGGTTTTATGTGTAGTAATTTGTTTTTTTTTTTTGCAACAATAACTAATACAATTTACTTTCTCCCTATTGAAAGCCTAGTACCTAGCCAGACCAAAAAAAAAAAAAAAAAAATAGAAACTTTTCTTTCTTTCAGCAGGTTGGTCAGAAAGCCATCATTCACTGAATGTTTAAAAATCAAATACTCTGTTAAGAGCCAGGCTTTTAAATCATTTTAGAATTCTAAAAGGCTAAGTCTAAAAGAATCCACACAAGATACTGTATAAAACAAGAGGAAAAAGGAAACAAAGTTAAACTTATAAGGGCCCCTGGAGAAAATCTGCAGGCTCCATTGGTTTATTTAACTTTTAAATCTTATTAAATTTGCTAGATGCATGTTAGCATTCATGGTTCATTTACTTTTATTCTGACTTCTATAAATAAGCACTGTATGAGTCCTGATAAATGACTTAAAATCCCGCTTGACTTCAATACAGAAATTAGCATGTTATTCTTGAAAATTCTATCCACAGTAAAGAGTGAAACCCCAGCTTTAGGCCAGGCCAACCTCTCCTCCCCAGCACCACCCCCAGCGTCTGCACCCCTCCCTGCCATCTCTCTCTTTGGTTCTGTGTTTTTAAAGTCTGGCATTCTCTCAAATTGCTTAGATCTGGCTCCTTTGTAAAAACAAACAGCAGCTACCTGGGGCTCTTTATTCTCACTCATTTACATTCTTTCCTTGCCAAGGGTCAGGGGATGTCAGAGTTGGTGGCAGACTGTCAAGTCCAGCATAGGATAGCCCTTATCTACCAATGCAGTGGCTTCCTGCCTCTGAGCGTGCCAGCATTTATTTCTCTAAAATTATACACGGAAACATATGTAACTGCCACAAACCTGAAACTAATAAATCTAAACGACAGTCCAGAAGAGTGAACACAAGTAGACAAGAGCCCAAAGCTCATAGAGAGGCAGGCAGTGGGTTCTCAGAAGTTATCATCTTGGAGAACAAGGACAAATTTGATATTCCATGAGGTTCAATCATGCAGAACACATATATACTTCTTTTTTTCTTTTTTCTGTTTTTATTTGTTGTGTTTAGATACACACGGCAGTAGGGTGAATTCTGACATATTATACATACATGGGATGCAACCTATTATAATTTTGACCCCATTCTTGTGGTTGAACATGATGTGGAGTTACACTGGTCATGTATTCGTATATGAGCATAGGAAAGTTATGTCCGATTCATTCCACTGCCTTTCCTACTCCCACCCCACCTTCCTTTCTTCCTCCTTTGTCTAATCCAATGATCTTCTATACTTCACCTCCCTATCCTCCCTTGTTATGGGTTAGCATCCACATATCAGAGAGAACATTCCATCTTTAGTGTTTTGGGATTGGCTTATCAGAATGCATATTTAAATAATTAGGAACCTATACTAAAGTATAGCTTTCCATTAATCAAAAATCTCTCCTCTGCCCTGATAGCCAGAATAATTAGGGTCATCTAAATTTGTGTGTCCACTAACAACATGTTTGAGTCCCCAAGAAGATTAAAACTGGCTGTTGGGGGTGCTTTAGTTTGGGCAGAGTTTGTGCCCCAAGGGTTCATGTGCTGGAGGTTTGGTCCTCACTGTGATGATGTGGGAAGTGCCAAGATCTTTAAGAGATGGGGTCTCATGTGAGATGACTAAGGTCACTGAGGGTGCTGTACTCAAAAGGGATTACAGTAGTTACCACGGGATCCTGAGTTAGTTTTTTTGAGAGGGTTGTAATAAAGAGAGCAAAGCTGTCTGGTGATGTGATCTCTTCCTCTTGCTAGTGTTCTGCTATTGTGATGGCATCTGTCATGAGGACTTACCAGAGCAGAACAGAGCCATTACTAATGCCATGCCCTTGAGCTACCAGAACTATGAGCTGACTCAACATTTTTTCGTAATAAAGTTACCAAACCGCAGGTATTTTGTTACAGTAATAGAAACTGACTAATACAGAGGACCAAGAAAAAAACTTACACAATACAATAGTTTGTGGTCCTCCAAATCGCAACCCTTCCCAATAAGATTTTATTACTTAGTATTACATTAGGAAGAAATTAAACTCAATCTTTCTTCAGGTAGAGAGGAGCAAAAATGAAAAAAAAAAAAATAAAAGTTGAGAAATACTCTTTTAGAAGCTTAGAATTCTGGATGAACACATAGGGAAGAAAACAAGCACAGGAAGAGCACAGTGAAACCTGGTAGACACTAAAAGAAATACCCAAATTACAATCTAATAACTGGATCCATTTGTGCATTAAAATAAGAGAAGAACTAGAGAGATCCCAATGGTAGGTTATGACACAGCATTAGAAACTTGGAACTTGAAGGCAGAGACTTGTATTGAGTCAGCTCCTAATACATGCTATTAGCTGTGCAACCTTAGAGAAAAGTACTTGTTATTTGAGTTCCTTTTCCTTTCTTTGTAAAAAGAGAATGGGGTCATTGCTAAAGTTAAATAAGATAATATTAGCGAGGCCCTTCACAATAAGAAAATGCTATCCAGCTGGAAGGCAACAGCACCTGCAGAATTGTTAGGACTCTGGCAAGCTCTGCATGGCCAGATGACAGCACCAAGTCCAAGGCTGCCACCACTGTGAACTACTGCTGCAATATGGTGTTAGGGGCTGAGTCTTTAGTCTTCAAGATGGAGAGTGAAGGGACTGCTCATTAAGAATAGCATGTCCCATAAAGAAAAAAATAGGAGTGATCCAATGTGACTTATCTATTTTAAGGGGCTCATCAGACATATTGAGACCATAGAGATGTATTGAGGGAAAAAATATACTTATCTTCCTCCTTCTCTTATTAATTAAGCCTACACTTAGAATTATCTGGGGTGTTTCTGAAAATTTTTGAAAAATGTGTGGACTGGACCTGGAAGACTGTGGGAATTCCACAAATGCTTACAGAATGCATGCTCACTGAGAAAGCTGCAGTGACACATGCATCCTGATACAGTACTGGTGGGACTGAAAACTAGTTTAGCAATAGGGAAAGCCAGCTATTAATATAAACCAAGTCCTTCTTGTTTTTGTCTATTTTAATCTTTAATGTACATGCTTTTTGTTCAGGAATTTTATGTCTATGAACCCATCCCAAGGAAACAGACAGAGGAACAAAAAGTATACACAAGGATGCTCTTGACGGTTTTATTTCTGGACATTGTACCATTCAGGTTAACTTGGCTCACTCTAAACACACATGAAACACTTGTACTCTGTGGATCCATGTTATGGGCAGGAATCTCAGGTAGGTAAACAAAAGAAACCATAAATCAAAACAAGATGCTATAAAAAGTCAGGTGTCATCTCAATGAATTAATTTTCAAAAAGTTGAGAACCCACCAACTGATTCAGGTCTGGTTAGGTCAGACCTCAGCCTTCCATCATTCAACTAGTCTCAAAACCAAAGGGCAGATAATTAGCAATCAAAGCATCTTAAAGGAACAGGTGACATTACAGACTGATGCAGGATAGGAAGAAAGACAACAATATTGACCTCACTGGCTTTCTTTTTAAACTCCCTGTTGTCTTGAGTCAAGACTCTCTGGGATTGCAACTCATCACCAATCTAAGATTTTACACTACAAATGACTAGCATTCACAAGAGATGAATTGTTCACTTAAAACCCCACTGAAAACCTGCTGAAGTCATTGCAAGTCCTCTATACATCCTACCTCCTGTGGGCTACAAGATGCAAGAAAAGGGCTCATTTTAAAGGGGGGTGTTTTCCATACAAAAGGCAAAATTGTAGACTCTCAGACTTTTAGTATCGATGATCCAAAATATAAGAATAATAACCAAGAGGACAAAAGAACATTTTTATCAAATGCATGCATCAAGTACTATTAAACCTCTACTCACCAAATGAGTCAGACATCATAGCTAATCAGCCAAGTGTGGAGAATCTGTGGATGATATATAAGCAACCAATATATAATGATAAGCAGCATACATATAGTGCCTGACATTTCTCAAAGATGTTCACATATGATTTATCATTTGATCCTCATTCTAACCCCATTTAGTAAGCAAAAGAAGATTTAACGAAGACAGGCACAGAGATCTAGGCCAGCTGACTTGTCCACGTTTACAGAGTCTATTCACTGTGGAAAGCATCATTTTTCAAATCCATTTTGAAAAAATCTTGCCATTTTCTTCATGCTTTGCCACATGGAGATAGCACACACCGGTTCTATAAGTGTGATGGGAGTGCATGACAAGGCAGGATGGAGAGGTGTCTGGCATAGATCCAGGACCCAGGCTGCTCACTTCCAACTCCCAGAGCATCACCATTGCCTACTGGGTAGTGTGATTTGGGATAAATAATTAAAGCACTCTGTGCATCAGTTTCCTCATCTGCCAAGTAGTCCTAGCCATAGGATGATTATGAGCATCTTATGAAGTACTGACCTCAGTGACTGACCCGAAGCAAGAGGTTCAATTAAGGTAAGCTACGGTCATTATGAGGGACACTGATTGACAGAGTAATTAGGACAATTCTGAGTATCCCAAATAAGCTACAAATATACTGAGTCCGAATGCGTCAAGTGTGTGTTAAAAGCTGCTGATGAGGCTCAGAACATACTACCCCCAAATATGGTATCTTAGCACACCAAATGTTTTAAGCTGAAGGAATCTGAGAAAATGACAGAAGTAAAACAGTGTGACCATCCCTCATCCTTCTCTGAAGCAGGACATAAGACCCAGGAAGGATTTTCCAACCTTACCCTGAAGTAGGCCATAAGACCCTCATGTGAGAGCTACTTTCCTATACTCAGAAGAAGGAACATCCTTCTCTCTGCAGACCCAGGGACACACATAGAGAAAAATCTGGACCCACAGGCATCACTCATTTCCCCAGTATATTGCCGTTAGATTGCACCCCTCTGTCCAATCATCTCTCTCCATTGGCCATCCACTCTTCATCAAGCTCAGCATAAAAATACTCAAGTGTAGTCATTTCTTTGAGTCTTCATTCCATTAAGAAGATGTCCCCATGTCATGTAAGCTTATAGGTTTCCTCTTGTTAACCCACCTTTTGTTACAAGGGCCTCAGCCATGATGAACCAAAGATGGGTCAGAGAAATGATATTTTTCTTCTCCTATATTACATTAGTTTCCTGCTGCTGCTGTAGCAAAATTACTATAATTAGTAGATTTGAATTACACAAATTCATTATTTCACAGTTCTGGAGATGGGAAGTCTGAAGCAGGGAGTGTTGGCAGGGGTGCACTCCTTCTGGAGGCTCAAGGGAAAGGCCATTCCCTGGCTGCTTCTAACCTTTCTCTGACTAGTTGGCTTCTGGCTCCTTCTGCCATCTTTGAAGCACATCTTGCCAACCTCTACCTCCATTCATTGCCTCCTTCTTCCCCTGCTTCTCTCATCACATAGCATTCTCTGTCCCGACTCTCCTGACTCTACCTTATAAAGATCTGAGTGATTACAGTGTTCCCATCGGGATAATCAGGAAAATGGCCCCATCTCAGGAACCTTAAGTTACAACTTAAGGAGGTAACCAACTGAAATGATGAATGCCTGGGTGACAGGTACGCAAATTACCCTGGTTTGATCACTGTACCTTGTACACGTGTCAAAAGCACACTACACCCCATCCATACCTACGATCATTATATGCCAACTGAAAATTTTAAAAATAGTCATACAAATTCACAAACTATTGAATAAGACAGCCAGGTTTAAACAGTAATTCAAATGACATCAGACTACATCACTGAAGGCTAATGAGAAGTATACACCAAGTGCTACGGGGGTAACAGAGGATGGGTTGTTTATCTGAACCAAGAAAGGAAGAGAATCCTCAGGAAGAAAGTGGTGTATGTCTACCATGCCAGAATACGCCACCTAATAACAGGACCGACGGAGACCAAGAGATTGCATGAAAAGATAGAAATGTTGCATGGGCTGGTGGGAATGGAGCCTGGCAAAAAAAGGGAGAATAAAATGTACAAATAACATGTTAAAGGAGGGACATTAAGGGCATCTTGTAAAGGGCTACAGCAAAGGAGAGGGTTTTAACAGAATTAAAATCCATCCAAGGCTGCTGAACCCATCATTCAGATTTATGTGCTATTACTGCAGTGGCAAGTGGAGAATGGACCGCAGAAGGGAGACCTCAATTTAAAATAGTCCACAGTTAATTTTTTTTAAAAAACAGGAAAGATTAAATTAAGAATGAAAATAAAAGCAAAGATGGATCTGAGAGACACTTTCAAAATAAAATCAACAAGACCAAACGGTAAATTGAATATAAAAGAGAAACAAAAGAAACACTGAAATGACTAACTCAGGCAACAGTGGATGCTGATGTCACTAGTTAATTCAAACATCAGGCAGAGGGAACTGTTTATGGAGGAATATGTTTCATATATGCTTATTAGAAACTATGGTACTAACTATAGGAAAAGGAAATAAAAACCAGCAAAAACATCATCTACATGTTTACAAGACTAGAATAACCTAATATTTAGAGTTAGAAGACCTGAGTTTAGTTCTTTTCTGACATTTATTAGCTTAGTGATTTCAAGTCCCTCATTCTCTCAGGGCCTTGTTTTCCTATCTGTGAAGTGGGAGATTGGGGGCATTAGATAATCATTAAATTCCCATCTCATTCTAACACTGTATGGGTCTAACATCTGAGTAATTACTTTCTTCTGAGTTTTCACTATTTTTTACAATAGCTACTAGCAGAAAATCTAATGAGTCCTGATTTCAATGAAGGAGCTACAGTTTAAAGGGAAAGGATCTTCAATACTGAAGATTCAAGTATTGGAAGCTTAGTCCCCAGTGTGGTGATGTTAAGGAGGGGTATAAACCAAGATGTGGAGCCTAGAGGATGTGAGGGAAAAGATGCACTCATACATTGTTGGTGGGACTTTGGAAAGCAGTATGGAGATTCCTCAAAGACTAAGAATGGAACCACCATATGACTCAGCTATTCCACTCCTTGGTATTTATCCAAAAGAAATAAAATCAGCATACTACAGTGATATATGCACACCAATGTTAATAGCAGTGCAATTCACAATAGTCAAGGTATGGAACTAACCCAGGTACCTGTCAACAGATGAATGGAAAAGAAAATGTGAGATACACACACACACACACACACACACACACACACACAGTGGAGTTTTACTCAGTCATAAGGAAATGAAATTATGGCATTTGATGTTAAACAGACGCAACTGGAGAACATCATGCCAAGTGAAATAAGCCAAACTCAGAAAGTTAAGGGTCAAATGTTTTCTCTCATATACAAAGCTAGAATAAAATAAGGGAAAAGGGGTAGAGGGTAAAACCCACGAAAATAGAGGGGAGATCAGTGGGGTACAGGAAGGAAATTGAGGGAGAGGGATGAGGGACAAGAAAAAGGAGGAATTGCAGAATGAACTTGACCAAATTATCCTATGTACATATATGAATATACTACAATGAACTCTGCCTGTATACACACACACACATACACACACACACATACACACACACACACACATACACACACACACACACACACACACACACACATATACACACCCATTTTAAAATAAATAAATGGAAGACCAGTAGAGTAGAGGAAGGGGGATAAGGGAGGGAGGAAGGTGGGAAAGAAGAAACATGGGACCAAAATAAAGAAACTTATATTCCATGCATGTATGATTATGTCAAAAAGAACCCCACTATTAAGTAAAACTATAATGCACTTACAAAAACATTTGAAAAAAAGAAGTAGGGCCTAGTGATGTCATTAGGTAAATGGGGGCATACCCCAGAATGTATTAATGTAGTTTTCAAGACAACCCAGTGAGGTTCTAGCTTCCTACTTTATCATTCAAATTTCTTCTTGCACATACCCCTGCCATTGTGATGCATCTGTCATGAGGTCTTAATGAAAGACGAGCTGATGGCAGTTCCATACCCTTGAACCTCCAGAATTGTGAGCTAAATAAGCCTCTTCTCTATATAAAGAATCCAGTCTCAGATATTTCATTACAATAAAGGAAAACTAACTAATACAGATATCAACAATCACATGTGCATATTATGTGTCAGGCACTATGCCTGACATATTCTCCTACAACTGCTGTTCCCACATGGCCTGGAAATGCCCACAATGGCCCCAGAAAAAAAATCTTGAGTCATGGAACAAAAATGTGAAACTACAAATAATAGCTTCAACTTTCTATACTGTTTTCTGTTTTATTTCCTCAAATACTCCTTTCCTATTTGTGGTTAAAATGTGTTTATACCAACAGTGCAACAAATGAATTTTCTTATTCAGCACTGAAGAACTTATATGAGGATCATGGGAGCCTAAAGGTAAAGGAGGCAAGTAATCAAATTTAAAATTTAATGCATTTAAAGAATAATGAATCAAGATAGTATTCTAAAGAGGTCACTGATATTAAAGATAATATCAGCTCCCACTTAAAAAGAAAAAGAAAAAAACAACTCTTCAGTGACGTCCGCAACCTAGAAGCAGTAATTCTCAGTGTGGTAGAGATAGAGACCTGCCATAATCACTTTGAGAATTTTAAATTATTAATATAGCCTTTTCCTCCCCTAAGAGATTCTGATACTTCCCCATATTAGCAATCACAGGAGTACTCACAGTCCTCTGAAATTTGAGGACATAAAACAAAATGACAAAAAAAAAATACTAAGATCTAGAATAAAACTCATAGTCGAGTCCAATACGTCAATTCCTCCCTGATTAGGCTCTTTTACATCCCACCTCTCGCCTCCCACTCCCTGACACCCTGAGCCCTAACCTCATTCAAACAAATGACCTTCTGACCACACTGCTTTTGGCCACCTCCTGTCTTGGTTCACAGCCTTCCTCTGCCTTCTTGCCCTCTCTGTGCACATGCATTCAGTAAAGTTGCCCAATTCAATGACCAAGTAGTTAAAGCATCCCTGAACTAAATTGGCCAGTCCTCAGTTCCGTGTCACACTGTACCTTGTGATGATTTCTATAACTCTGTATTATTGATTTGTTACATGTGTGTATCTCCTAAGTCTTAAATTTCCAGAGGTAGAATAATTGATGTTTGTTGGTTAAGTCAATGAATAAATATTAAAACATAACAGGACGAAGTAGCAAGTATAATATATGGTTTCTTTAATGCAATGTTATAATCAAAATCCATTTATAGGTCCAGGAAACCTATTTTATTTATTTACTACCAATAATGAATGTTAAGAACTTCTACAGGTGGCATTGTTTTTGAAATACAACACATTACATGATTTAGAAGGCAAAGAATAAACCATGTGTAAATATGATCAGTAAAAATTGATTAATTTTTGTTTTATTCCACCATTATATTAAAAATTAGAAAAAAGAGTAGAAATTGAATTATTACTACCTTAAATTTCATGAAGCAATGTGATTTCAACTTGTAATACTAAAACCATAGGACATTGATTTTGTTCCATCTGTGCTGAAATAGGTACAGTTTTAGCCTTCAGGGATATATTTATGGCCATATCAGTCAACAAGCCCAGAGAAACAGCTCCTAGGGAATATGATCCCTACCGATGGGAAAAATAAAGTAAGCATGTTAACATGTGCCAGGTAAGATTATTATTGATGTGCCCATCTATTAAATAGAAATCCAGAAAATAATATCAGGTAACTGTGTGTCCAAATCCTCCTTCCATTCTAACATGCAATGCCTTCTCCTGCAAAAAAGTGCTTA
This sequence comes from Sciurus carolinensis, assembly GCF_902686445.1. NCBI lineage: Eukaryota > Metazoa > Chordata > Mammalia > Rodentia > Sciuridae > Sciurus > Sciurus carolinensis. Next base: position 100,842,718 of record NC_062215.1, on the reverse strand, counting down.
CTCAGCGTCAATCATAATGTAAGCACATTAGACAAGACACAAGCACTTGAAGTTAAAGCTCATAAAGCTCTCTTTAATAGGAAGAAAATCTAATTCAATGGTTAAATGCCAATCAGGGTGGGATAAGTAGGCAGGAGCTGAAAGTAGAAGGTTTAGGAATCCGCAGCTCCTTCGGGGATGCATTACTACTGAATGGCTGTCAGAAGCAGAACGTAAACAAGTTAGTTAGCACTGTTAACTTGGAGGTGAGGGGAGAACGAGTCCTATTTAAGGGAACACATATAGAATACCACTAAAATTTTTAAGAGTTGCATGTTAAATGGGTTTTGGAAAACTTCCCCAGCCTAAAAGTACATGCGAATGAATTTGGATAATGAAAACAAATCGGGAAACAGAAAAATCAGAAGTGCATTGTCTCCAACTATTACATGTTACACACACAAAAATGATCAACTATCTCCTAGAGAAGTCGTGAAATTTTAGGCTCATGACTGATCCATTCATCCTGAGAAAACATTTAGCATTTAGTAAAGGGCATCATCTCCTGGGCCACAAGCAGATGGTGAGCTTTACCATTTGACCTTTTCATCTGCCTTCTTCTGAGCCACCACTTCCCTCTGCATTACTAAAAGGAAGCAGGGGGGTCACTGGGGATCAGGAAAAAAGATCAGAGATCTGCTCTAACTCACCAACTCAGGAATTCGCCCCCTGTCTACAATATGTCTTGCCCCAAGTTCTTTATCAAACAATGAGAGGGAAAAAAAAAAAAAAAAAAAAAAAAAAAAAATATATATATATATATATATATATATATGTAGCATGCAGGGTAGAGTTAATGGGGAAAAAAAGAACATAATCTGGAAGAGGCCAGTCGTGCCTGGGAAGAGAGAAGGGATATGCCCATATATAAAGAAGGAAAACATCTTGTGTTTTGGAGCAGCTCCAGCCCACAATGGTTCTTCCTCTATAATACATAAGAAAGGGGCCATCAAAGACAGGCTCATATAATGTGGTCCTACCATCAGCTACAGATGATTGATCCAGGTTGATATCTGTCCCCAGATGAACCAATGAACTCTCTCCCCCAGGACTGTTGAATTTGGGACTGGAGAAAGCACAAATCAGTCCTTGGCAGTGGCCTAAACCATGAAATGTGCACAAGCTAGGAGGATTGGAGCTCCCCAGTCCCACTCATTTGCACCTGATCTACACTAAGCCAGAATGCGACCAGGAAGCTGAGAGGCAAAAAAGAGAAGGGTATTTAATGTTGGTCTCTGCTGTTCAGCCTTAGCTCTGCTTATCAGTCTCTTCCTTCAATTATTTTGCAGCTAATAACCTAAGGCAGAGGTGGCACAGTCTATCAACACAAAAATTTCCCCTTAGCTAATCACACAGACCCAGAATGCAAAAACCAACTCTCAGGAGTCCACAGAGAGTAAGTTAAGGACAAGAAAAAAACACATTCTGCCCCATGCATGAGATGATCCTTTAAATAAATTTTCCTAATCTAATTTGAGTTGGATGTTTGTTGCTTATAAACAAGAGTCTAAATACTTGATAAGAACAATAAAGTTTATGCCTGGGTACCTTCAAATGTAATCAGAGACTTAGAGGGACAACTAGTTTGAGAAAGAGAGACCTTGGTGACTTTCGGCTATCTGAGTAAAGTCAAGCCCTTTGTCCTGCTGATGGTGGGGTTCTTTCCGAACTGATTCATCATACGTATGGATATATGCACATCTACACATATGTAGGCTTGCATCTTAAAACCAGAGGATAAATTAATGTCTCCTTTCCCTAAGTCAATGCAGTCTTGGGATAACATGAGATTATTGAGAGTACAACTTCAGAGATAGTTTAAAAGCTTATAATTTTCTAAAACTATATAAAATATTTTGATAGGGCATAAAAAATACTAATGTTTATGTGACAAGAATAGTTAGAAGACCAGGTCTTGTAAATGCAATTAGAATTAAAACTTGAAGACAGATTTAATTCCTATCATATCAGTGTAACTATGTACCTTAGTGAGAGGTAATGTCACCAAAAAATGGATAATGATATTAGCAAGTCTTAATATTTAGAGAGAGAATGCTGAGATCATGATAGTTTTCTTGGTCATATCTTAGTAGACTAGAATATTCTACCAGCTTGCAATATTAGAAATGCTCTGAATTAGAAAGTCTAATATAACTTTGCAAAGATTAAACCACTTACCAGGACCAAGTTTTGTTACACAGAAATTAAATTAATTAGGTACATTTTCATTAAATAAATTCTAGTTTTCTTGCTAACCATGTTTTAATAGCTACCTCATAACACCCAAGTATTCTAGACCTGTGAGTCCCTGGTCCCTCAAACCTCCTATGTGCCCTAATTTTCAGGGCTCAAAGGCTGCCAAGGCAAGCACATCTGCACATCATGAGTGGACACAGAATTTTTAGCTAGCCCTGCCATTAGATAAATACTGTCAAGGTTAGCTTCTTCTCCAGATTTTCCAGGTCATTAATATTCTTGAACTTCTATTCAAGCTTGAAGTTGATTAGCATTTTCAAAAAGTAAAAGGTCAACTGTACTCCCAAACCCCTTACACCACAAAGTGGAGAGAAAAGGTGAACCCAGGGAGCTGAGGGACTCACCCTGTGGTTTTCCAACAACAGGTGCATTCTACAATACAAATTGGATAAAGGGGCCATAAAAAGCTGCTGTAGACCTGCCTAGTCTCTTGTTCCACCAGGTGTTGATGCACTGTGCCTTTATCTTAAATACTTTTGTCTTTCTCACTTACAATGCTAAGAAATGGCCTACGAAAATGGCCTGAGCTACCAGGGCAACCTCTCTACAGCCACTTTGCTCATCATGCCACCTCTTACCTGCATTGTCCATCAGTGCAACCTGCCATGAAACACTGTGCCAGGTGCAGGCAATGGTATACCTGGGAGGAGAGACATGCAGGACCTTGTGTTTGCATCTTTCTGACACAGCCCTCATCCCTAGTTACGTCATTCACATCAGATTTCAGGACAGAATTCTTTTAAAATATATCAGTATATACCACAAAATTCAAATGTGGTTTTCCCTAGCATGGAAGGCCTCACCCTATGAGGCCTCCTCATAAAGCAGCAATCCTCATCACAAGCCCCTCACTTCCATCATCTGTGGATGCTGCATGGTTTTGATTTACAAGCAAAAGAGTCAGAGAAAAGAGCCTTAAAAAGGTTTCAAGGTGGACAATTTTTTTTTTAATGAACATATTTAGGTTGTTACGAGCCAAGTTCAAAATTCAAGTCACATATGAACGATTTTTACAGGGGGAGGAGTAACCTGATGTTCGAATTCATTTGCTTCTCATTTTGAAGTAATTCATCTTTAAAATTTCTGTGAAAATTCTACAGAGTTGCCCAGAAAATGGCACCGACCATCTGTAAGTAAAAACAAAAGCTCTCCATAGTATATATCACAGGTTCAAAGCACTTTGGCATCGGCAGATTGAACACGTTATTAAAAGAATTTAACTGCAAGAAGAGCTACCATAATTACACAGCAGCTGGTCTAATGTTGACAAAACAACTTTTAAAGGCTTTCAGAAGCCTTAAAGGCTAATCAATTAAAAAGGCATGAATAGTAATGTGCCTCCTATCCTTAGCACCACAAGTGACGTCTCCTCCAAGTACAGCAAGGTTTCCATTTTGGAACAATCATTTCTTACATCCTACAATTAAGACGAACACGTGAATAAATGTTACGTTGTGTCTAGGTGAGATGATTATACTTAAAATAAAATAACTCCATAAAACTCAATTATCAACATTGAACTTAATGAGCATTTCCACACTAGCAAAGTTAATACTGAAATGCCAACAGCTTATGCCAGAATTTGGGCTTGCTTTACTAAGAGCAGGCAAAGAAACGTTTTAGATTAATGTCTACATTAGCCAACAATATGCTGGAGGCACAACGAGTGAATGAATGAGTGTAGGATAAGCCTGTGCACCACATTCAAGGAACGGTGACAATCCTCCTGAGGATTAGGATTGCCCAAGGGGTCTTTGTTGGAATAGCCTCCTTGGCCAGACTAGCACATGTTTCCTTCAAGCTCCAGCCAAAAGTTCACCTCATGCAAGAAGCCTTCTCCAGACTTCCCACAAGGCCCCAGTCTTATTTTATTTCTGAATCCCTTACAATCCAAGAATCAGAAAGAATTTTACATGTCAATGGATCCAATCCCCTTAGGGCCTGACAAACTTTCCCTATAAATGCCAGATAATAATATTGTGGGCTTTGTGGGCCATGCAATGGTCATCACACTTACCTCTACCATTGCGGGGCCAAAGCAGCGGGGCCAAAGCAGCAGGGCACAATACTTCAACAAATTGGCATGGCTGTTTTCTAACAAAACTTTATTCACAAAAGGAGGCGGCCAGAAGATTGGGCTGACCCCCGCTCTCCAGCATGAGTTCCCCCTCTCCCATTCAGTATACAGAGTCTCTTTGAATACCTCCTCACAGCAGCCTATTCTCTGAAGTTTTCCCTTTTACTGACTGAGATGAACCTCCTGTAATGTACAGCCAGTCACATCTTCGTATCCTACACTCTCTGTCTTCTCCTAAATCATTCTCCCTCCCTAGAGTACCATGCATAAATAGATCATCAAAAGCAACTTCTTTAATTAAAGAACAATACCACCAGTTTTGTCTTTGGGAGCCCCAGAGAGAAGTCTTACACCTCTTCCACCTGACAGCCCTTTATGCATTTGAAGACAACTACCAGAGATGGCATTTACTGTCTGCAGTGTTCATTGGGGATCTATCTCATCGCGTGTCTTCTTGTTAGTTTTCTTCTTCCATGTACATATTTTTTCTTCCTCATTTGGATGGTAAGTGAAGCATAGTCCCTGGCACATAAGCTTCGTTTAGTTTTATGAGTAAGAGTGGCAGAATGACCACACTTCTTTTTAAACACTTTCTTCAACAAATGCTATTGGGATGGTTTCTGATACAGGAGATGGACAGCTTATCCCAGGGGCAGCATGACTGCCCCTTCAGACCTAAAACCTGATTAAGAGGCAGAGACCTCCTTTCTCTATATTCTACTATGGCCCTGGAGTATAATTTTGCTGGTACACTCGATTTTCTACTTGAGCATTCTGAGATTGGTCCACTGTGTGTCCTGGTCACATGTCCGAACCTTCACTGGTTCGTGGTGACCCTATGAGTCATATTAACATTCTGTGCTATTTAACTCTCCTTAATAATCCACACCCCACAGCAATACTACACTTTCTACATCTCTGTGAAGGCACATAGTCAGCCTTCAGTCATCCACCCTTAAATTTTAAAAAATAATAAACAACTGAAATAGTAAGTATGCCTTATGAGCATTCAATCCTCCTCAAGGAACTAAATAGGGTCCTTTGCCAAGACACAAGTAAAATGAGTATCTCCCAATGTTACCTCTAAAATTTACTCCCCAGAATTATTCTCTTTCTCAGTATTTTAAAAAGAAGAAAGAAAGAAAAAGAACAGGCTATTTTAAATATCTCTCTGAGAAAAGGGGTCTTTAAGACCATAACAATGACCTCATCTCTTTTATTTCATGTTACATTTTTAATATTCCTTCTACCCATAGCCCTGACTATTCACTGCTTCCTCCATCCCAGTCAACCCCTATGGGACTCAACAGGTGCTGATGAGGGATTTCACTAAACCCTGTATGATATCCAGTTACTAAAAGTAACCAAGGGTGCCACATTCCAACAGGAAAGATCTGCCTGTGGACACTCAGGGTGGAAGAGAGAAAGCAGGAGGGACATTGTGGGTATCTGCCCACATGGGGCACAGGACCTTCAAAGGTGAGCTGTCATTTTAGGTTGGGCTATCTCTGGTGGATAGGAGATACTTCTGCTACTTAAATTTAAATTAAAATGAAATAAATATTAAATCCAGTTCCTCAACTACAATAGCCATGTTTCAAGTACTCAGTAGCAAAGGTGGCTAATGCTTACCATATTGGTCATTGCAATACATAGACTACATCTGTCCCAAAGAGTAGAATAAAAAGTTCTACTGGACAGTGCAAGAGGGTCCACAGGCTCTTTCTCTAGCCCTGTGCCACTCACTGATTGCAGCTCTCTGGTTGGCACCTACAGGAGTCAACTAATATGAGATCAACTGTCAAATCCTGCTGGAGTTTACTCTGTACCTCCTTGAAACCCTAAGGAGAATGGCAGATGTGGTCATTCTAAACAATGACCCTCCACATTGTTTTATTTGTTTTTTGCTTTGTTTTTTTTTTGTGTTCCTTAAGGAATGTGAGCAAAGAAACACGTAAGTTGCCCTTACCACCCAAGGGAGGTTCACCAAAGTCCTCAGCTTTTACTTCATGGGAAACTGTTACACAGAATAGAAAAAGATTTGGTTCTCATGTAGATTTAGTTAAAAAGTAGAGACAGAGAACAAGAAGCAAAGTTTCTCTATATGTACTGAAATTGGTATCCTTTGCATTATTTTATGAAGTTGATTTTTTCTTTATCACTTTGCATCAAAAAAGAATGCAGGCATTTTTTTTTTCTGTTTTAAAAATATGACTCCAAAGTTTCAAGGAAAGTGTTAAAATATTTATGTGCCTTAGATTTGTCACCAGGCAAGTAGAGTTATTCAATAATTTGCCTCTAGGTAACACACCATATAATTTTTTTCAGGTTTACTAAAATTGCCATCTCTCTTAAAATCTAAGAACAAGAGAAAGTTGCTAATAAATTTTAAAATGTCCACATAGTTGCTTTGGAGAACATGAAATTATGAGAGGAACTACATTCAAATTCCAGGCTGCTTTCTGAAAGATGAGATGACCTCCTGATAGTCTATAAAGCCTGTGAAACATCTGTTTTGATAACACATGTACTTAAAATTCCCCACATGTCAGTTTCAAGTTACTACAAAATATAAGGCGGAACCAGCTGCAAGGATAAGAAGGAAAAGCTGTTAGCAAAGTGTTGGGAAATGTTAAGGGTTTTAATAGGACCCAAGTTTCTTTACCATTTGCATATCATGAGCCTAGGAAATTGGTCCAGCAGAGATTCCATTTCATACCTCTTCCACAAGTGATAAAATTCTACCATGACGTTGGTATGTTTTCCTTCCTACCCTCCTACCAAGGGGCTACAGGGTGTTTAATTCTAGTACCTCCTAATCAAAATGTCTTCTCATTATGTCCGTCCCTCCAAATCCTAACCATCTTCTAGTCCCATACTTTCCATGAAGGTCTTCATCTCTTCTAGTCTACCAATTCCTAATTCCCTCTGCACTCGACTTAATTGTTGTCATCTCTTTCTGACATAAAGATCTGACCTCACTCTTGTTGATTCGCCTGTCTCGTGGCTTTTACAGAGATTACTGAGCTCCCAAAACTACACCTTCAGCCCAGCTCTCTCTCCTAAACTCATATTGATAGTTCCCAACTGCCTAATCCATATCTCTATTTGAAAACCTAATAGATACCTCAAAGTTATGATGTCCAAAGGTTGTCTGATCCTCTTCCAAATCTGCTCCTCTTCAGCCTCTGAGTCTCAGTAAATAGCAGCTCCACCCTTAAGTGATCAGACCCTAAACCTTGGAATCATGCTGGACACTCTGTTCTTGTTCATCCTATATCTTGTACTTCAGAAAATGTATCTCCTCTACTCTTCCCAAACATTCAAAGAATCTCCATCTCTACTGCAGCCACCTACATTCAAGCCGATGTCTTCTGAATTGTTGCAATAGTAGTGTCCCTGCTTCCAACCTTACCCTCCTAATATTTATTTTATAGTAGCTAGTGATCTTTTAAATCATGCATTTAATTTCTCAGTGCAAAGTCGTCTGAAGCCCCTGAACTCACTTGAAAGAAACAAAGAGAGAGCCCTGCAGGATGGACAGCAGCTCAGATCTTCCACTGCTCTCTCTCTAGCTTATTCTGCTCCTGCCAGTGGTCTCCTGGGCATGATGCCTCCACAGCACCTTTGCATTTCTGCCTAGAAGATTCTTCCCACAAAGACGCCCAGAGTGCTCTCCCTCATTGGGTTCAGGTGCTCATTGTGTGAAACTTTCACAGGGCAGTTATCCATGGTCACCACATTAAAGGTTCAAGCTGACTCCCACCCATCCCTGACACTTCTTCTCCTTCTCATCTCCATAGCACCTATCACCATTTGACATGCTGCGCATTTTCTCATTCATTTCCTTATTTTCTGCCTCTACACTTCTAGATTACACTGTCATCTCCCATCCTCTTTAGGAAAGCAAGGATTTTTGTAGGTTTTGTCCCCCGATTTCTCCCCATGAACTTTTGCTTCTTTCATTCACTATTTTATTTCCACCTAGAATAATGATTGGCACAAGTTGGTCCTAAAATACTTAGAGATGCAAGGAGAGAAATCAATTCCAAGTTCCTTGAAGATAGAAGGCATGTCCTATACATTCTCTATGTATCCCTTGGTAGGGCCCAGAAAAAAGTACTTGTTGCCTGATAGTTGCTATTTGCATTGCAGAATATAAAATAGTAGGTCATTCAAATTGTTGGAAAGGTTAAATGCAGACTGTGTTGATGCAGTATTAAAAGATGTAGATTAGATGTTTTGGGGCTAGGGCTATATAGCTCAGTGGTAGAGCACTTGCCTAGCATGTGTGAGGCACTGGGTTTGATCCTCAGCACCACATAAAAATAAATAAATAAAATAAAGGTATTGTGTCCATCTACAACTAAAAAATTTTTTAAAAGATGTAGATGTTTTAATAAGATTTTAAAGCTACTTAAGCTTATAATCTGTGCACATGTGCGAACAATCTCAAAATCACCTATGAGTCAGTTTCTTAAATGCTGCCAAAAAAAAAATAACACAAATACCTGCTCAAAGGAAAGATGGGAAAAGATATCTCAATACTGTCAATTTTTTTAATAAAATTAAAGCAAATAAAATAAATTTCAATACCAAGTTCCAAAACAAGGAATTTAAATTCTTTTGCCATTAGATTATTAAAATAGACAGGTGGTTTTATAAATCAACTCCACTTGACAAAGAACTGATGATAATGAAGACCTAAATTGGGGAAATCTGGGGAATGCAACAGAGAGACGAGGAACATTTCCTTTCCCCTATCCTGAAGACCTAAATTGGGGAAATCTGGGGAATGCAACAGAGAGACGAGGAACATTTCCTTTCCCCTATCCTAAAAGAGAACAGTTTGTATCTGTGCTATCGACTGAATTCATATGTTCAAACTCTAAATCCCACTCTGATGGTATTTGGAGATGGGGCCTAAGGTAAGTAATTAGGGCCTGAGTGTGGGGTGGGTCCTCATGAATGGAATTAGTGCCCTTAAAAGAAGAGACATGAAAAAACTTGCTTCTTTTTCTCTCCCATGTGAGGATACCATAAGAATATGGCTCTCTGAAACCCAGGAAGAGACCCTTGCCAGACACCAGACCTGCCAGCACTTCCATCTCAGACTCTCCAGCCTCCAGAACTATGAGCAATAAATGTTATTATTTGAGGCACCTGTCTATGGTGATTTGTTATATACCAGCCTAAACTAACTAAGACACTCTGTCATCTCCTAAGCAACTAGTCTTCAACAACAGAGACTTACTGGTCACTAAGCTTGACAAATGACTGGGAAACCTCAATCTTTCTACACATCCTGAGTGTTGCCTATAAAACATCAGTGATTCAGTACAACCAAATGCAAACTAGATTCTTTTCCACATAAGATGACTTGAAGGTTATGTAGAAGACTTTATGGAAATCCTTCATCCATGAAATGACTGAACATTCCAGAGAGCAAATGCTGTAACATGCTGAAACAAACCCTACCAAGTGGTTTTTACAGCACTCTTGTTCATTCCCATAAAGAGCATCTTAGTCCTACGTGATAGGCCTCAGGCCTCTTCCAAAGTTCATGGAGTTGCTGCTGTTCAAAAATGGATCACATGCATCTGTATGGGGTTGTGAAATCCATACAAAAGTTTCTGTGTATAATTCTTTTAACTTTGTGCATCTTTAAAAATAGAAAAATAAACATTAGACACTAATTAGCATCAAGCTTCTGAGTTAACAAAAATTTTACTTTTAACACAGCAAGGTAATGGCCACATTATTGGCATGAAAGTGAGGACAATTATAATAAGTATTGCTCATTAACTAATTTGTTCATTTACTCAGCAAACACTGATTGAGTAGGAAGAACCTGCTCATCAAATATCTACCAAGCATCTACCTTGTTCCAGAGCTTGTGATGAGTGTTCAACTAAAGCATCATTTATATATTTAGAATAAAAAATATGGCTTCTGAAAATGGAAGAATAAATTCAAAAATTGGCACACAGTGCAATGTGGAATCTTCCCCAAGATAACCCAAGGAGGCCAAGGAAACATGAGATCTCAGAAGCAAGCCAAAATTATAACATATCTTTTATCACTTGGGAAAAATACAGTTATCAACTATTCACCAAATTTCACAGTACAACTTGGAATTTTAAAGTATATATAATTAAATGGATACAACTAATTCCCAGTTTTTGGACGGCTTTAAATATGACATTTAAATTAGCTTTATTTTTATAGATTTTTTTAAAAATTTTTATTAGCATGTGTTAATTATACATGGGACTCAGTGTGATTTTTCCATACATGCATACAGTATACACTGATCCAATTCAACCTTCCTTTCTCCAACCCACCCCCAAACACACACAGCCTTCCCAATCTCTAGTAATCACTATTCTCCTTTCAGATCAATTCTTTAAGTCTCCAAAGAGAGAGAACATGTGGTATTTGTCTTTCTGCAGGAGGCTTACACAACTTAACACAGTGTCCTCCAGTTCCACCCATTTAGCTGCAAAGGACAGAATGTCATTCTTCTTTATGACTCAATAATACTCCATTTTGTTTATATAACACATTTTTTTTATTCATTCATCTGTTGACATATACCTAGACTGATTGCATGCCTTATTGTGAATAGTGCTACAATAAACATGGGTGTGGGCAAGTCTCTCTTTGGTTTCATTTCCTTTGAGCATATACCCAGAAGTGGGATAACTATACCATATATATGGTAGATCTACTTTTATTTTTAAAATAAGATCAGAAAAACCAAACAGAATTATAACATATCATCAAAGGTAAGATTGAATTCATATTCAAAATTCAAAAGACTCTTAAAATTTTTAAATAAGGGAAGAGGATAGAAAACCAAATGACAATGCAACATGTAAACCTAATTGTAAAAGGGAAATTAATATCAGATTTCAGCATTTTTGATAACATTATCTAACAAATTATTCCTTTAAAAACATTTAAAGAAAACCCAATTCATAGCCTACTATGATATGCCTGCTCTAGATTACCTGCAGATAAACTATAGAGATTTAGATTACTCTAATTCCAGAGAATTCACAAAATGCAATAATAAAATATGAAAAAAAAGTCAGCATGAATCCTGTCTGCCCAAGGGATTACAGATGACCACCCCATACTCACCCACCCCAACAACCTCTGCAACAGGAGTTGTTTCAATAGGTGGAGGCACAATCTAGACCTAGCCCCACTCTGCCTTGGACATCCATATCTGCCCCCCTTCTCCCACCCATACCCACAAAACACCCCAGCATTCACCAGCTGCTCATCAAGCCATGGGTGGATCTGGAAAAAGCCAAATGAAATGTCCAAAGTTTGCACTGGTGTGACACACATTCAGTATTCATCTTTCAGTTACAGCTTTGTGATTCACTGCATTACTTTTGTCAGAAATCCCTCTGTCAGAATAAAATCTGAGTCTTTTATAAATTGTTATTTTCTAGAATATTATCCCCTCTCTTAATATAAATATTTCAGTATTTTAGTTTAGGGTATTTGCGTATGTGCATGTGTGTGCATGCCTGCACCTGGGGAATTCATTTCTTGTATTTTGACTGCCTGTGACTTAATCTAGTCTAAAATATAAAAGTATAGGGGAAATGCATAGTTTGCAGCTTTGCACTCTCAACATACATTTCTCTTAAAGTAGAAGCAGAGGTTTCCAACAGTACATTTTTGATCAAAAGGTTTACACACGACACTCTTCTAGTTAAGAAGTTAAGGAACTACTTAGGAAAGAAACAGGAAGAGAAACTCTGTAACTGTAGATTCACAGATTTTAAAAACCAGAAGGACGTCACACATCGGCCAGTCCAGTGTGTTATGTTGAGTCCTCATAATGAGCATCAGTGTAGGATAATTTTGGGATTCACTGATTATACTTCCTTTCAGACATATGGAATAGACATTAATTTACTAAAAGTTCTGGAAACTCCTGCAGTTTAAAAAATGCAAACATTATTTAACCCATCGCTTCCCAAGCATCCTTGTCTTTTTTTTTAATCGTTTGTTGATATATAATTCACATTCAATAAAAATCACCCTTTTAAAGTATACAATTCAATGATTTTTAGTAGACTCACAGAGAAGTACCACAATCTAATTTTAGAACATTTTCACCACCCAAAACAGAAACTCCATACCTCCCATTGCCCATTTCTTCTCCCTGCACCACCTACTGTCTCTCCTTGCAGAGTCTGCTCAGGCAGTGCTGAATTTGTACAGTCGTTTTGCAAATGAGAAAAGTGAAGTTCAAAGAAGCTAACTGGTTTAGCCAAATAATTGGTGTGACAAATCGGCAAATAGGATCACATGAGTTTAGATAAAAGTAATAAGCAAATATCCCAGCACCTTTCCTTTCCACCCACATCTCACCAGGAAGAAGTTGCCAACTCTGTGTCCCTGTCTCAGTGCTTTGCTTGGACTCATGTTCCCTCAGCTTTTTCTTGCTTACTTAATCCATATATTATTCAGTTTGGATTCATTCGTTAGTGAGCATGCTCTTCCCTCTAGGAAGATTTGAACACTAATCTCCTAGACTGGAGTTGAGACAACGACTTGTCAAGAGAGTGGATTTAATGGTGCGAGTAGCAGGAACTGGATTCCCTTGATAGGACTGGAATTAGACAAGATGAGGAAGTTTTCTTAAATCAATTATAAAGTAGGTGATGCCTTCTCCATTCTGAGTCCTTCAGTTCCTTCTCTGCACCCTTTCCCCTTCCACTTTCCATGTTCAATCTTATTCAATACACTGCTTCTCCAAGTTCTCAAATCCACATGAAAATGTCAGAACTGCCCAGGAGTTAGAGAAAATGAGTTTGCACACTAGCCTACAATGTCTTGTAGATGCTCTAGCATGCTACATTCCTTTACATGGCCTAGCTGAAAAATCACCCCTACTAACAAGGGTCTCTCCTACATCACTCCCAAACTAAGAAGTACGTACCATTACAGATAGTATATTTCTTTAAAACGCTATTCCATCCCATTAAATGCATTGCACTTCATTTAAACTTTAAGCTTCTGAATAGCCTTGGTGATAAAATCTTTCACATCATGTTGCTTTTCACTTGCCTGTTTTGCTTATATCAAAATAAAAATAATAACAACAACAACAATAGTAATAATAAAATAACAACACTGGCAACAGGAGTTGAACCTTGCATCACTCCTCAGAACTGGGTGGGACTGATTCCAATCTAACCACTTTTCACCTGGTGCTCCCTAAAACAACACTTTAAGTCGAGTCAGTTGGCTGGGATTCCAACCCATGATAATGAACAGGAAGAACACTGACCATTAGAAATTAAACAAATCTAGCCTAGTCTAGTACTCTGTTTAAAAAGTAGCAGCTCTCTGGGCATTTTTCCCTTCTATGAATAGGAGGCCGTATGGGAGATGATATGTGAGAAAGTTTTGCAACAGTGTAGAAGGATGATGTGCATCTTTATCTATAAATAGCAAGTTTAATATATTTCCCTCTATTTTATTCTATTAAAATAAGGACCAAACACACTCAACACATTCTATATGCATAACTGAGTAGCCATCATTTGACCTAGAGAAAATACAGCAGTAAGACAGTTATAAAGAAATGACACACAAATAATTAAATCTAAATGATGGGAAGAGAAATGATTATTTCCTTCCTTGAACTTTTAATAGAAATTACACTTACAGAAACACAGTCCTGCTTAGTATAAAGACTTGAGGTTGCCAGATTTTTATTTCCACCTGTGAAGATGTCACACTTTTCAAAGTCTATGTCATTGGCCATTCAGGACTTAGAGTATGCTTCATGCCACCCTCAATACCTAGAAAGAATTCCTAGGACACAAAGGCAGAGAAGGTCCTGAGGAGGACCTTCACACCTTGTGGTATTTATTTGTTCTTCATGGATATCCAAAGACCAAAAGTAGTTGTCAGTGGTCATATAATACAAAACGTCCCCCTTCCATCTAAACCAGTCCTTTGTGATTGCCCCTGGATCTTTACAGCTTTTCTCTATGAAAGTTGTCATGCTATGCAATGTATTTTTTGAGAGTTCACACTGTGCAAGATAACATGCTCATGCCAGCATCCAGGAAGAAATAAGTTATTATATAAATAATATGTCAGAATGTATAAAAAGAATATGTCAGTACAAAATACATGTATAAGTAAAAGAGTAAAATTTACTCTGATGGGGGAATTGGGAGAAAAGGTTTCTTTGAGGAGGCTGCATTGAATGATGCCTTGAAGGATAAAAAGGTTTGTAACCTGGGAAATAATGGATGGAAGCCCACTCCTGACAGAGGACACATCTGACTGTGAGCGAGACAGGATTTCTGCAAAAGTTTCTGTGAACTCACTCAGTTGGGTGATTGGGAATCTGAATTAAAAGAATTTGATAAAAGAAAAAATTTCTATGAAGTTATACATAAAAGAAAAACCATGTATGTCTAATACCATTCCTTTGATCTTCTATGGAAAGCCACTACATAAATGTAAAATATTACTTCTATTAAAGTCGGTATTTTTAAGTGGCAATATCTTTAGAATACTTGAAAGTGGATTTTTTTTCTCCAAGATAGAAAAATTCTAAGAAATTAAGTGAATTCCACATGGATAATCAAGTCAAAGAACAGTGAATGTCTATATAGTGAGAAAAGAACAAATTCTAGGGAGATGCTGGCTCTTTTAAATTACTTAGTACAGATCTTATGCTCCTTAGAAGCCAAGAATTCTTGTATGTTTAACCTAGTTTGGTCTATATATCCAAATTATGCTACACTTTTAGTTAATCAAAACCATTTTATTAGATCAGCATGAATGGAAATTTTAAATGTCAAAAAAAAATGTGTTGGTTCCTACTCATCTGGGGATTGAAAGTTTAATTAGTGCAATCCCTTGATTTTAAAGTTGAGGCAAATGATGCCTAGTCAGTGGGTAAGCAACTGGCTAAAGGTCAGTCAACCACTTAAACTGGAGGAAACTAAATAACTTGCTCAAGATCACACAGGTTGCAGGTGGTAGAGTCAGAATTACAACAGAGGAGAGCCTAGACCCCCTCACCTTTACTGCCTACCTGCCATGAAAAATTAACACAATCTCTTACAAACAGGTAGAATGCTGTAATGAAAAGCCATGCAAATTAAAAGTAGAGGATAATAAATGCTATTATTATAAGTGTACATAAGTGAATACATTGCCTAAATTGTTTTAATGGCATAAAGGAACAAGTATTTCTAGATGTTTAGAATGGAACCCTAAATTATGTATACACTTGCTAATTTATTATATTATTTGCTACTAAAAAAAATGAGATGAGATGAGAACAATGCAGTCTTTATTTCTCTTACTTTTCAGGGCATTAAAATATCCAGAAGTATATTTTTAAAAAATATTCACCCCAAACTCACTACTGAAACACATTAATTGCATTGTTATTTAATAATTTGGAATAATTAAAGATATTTCTTTTGATAAGTAACAATCATGACTTCAAAGCAGTGGGCAGAAATAGTTGAACAGTCCTAGATATAAGAATTCTTGACAGGTGTGATGGTGCACGCCTGTAATACCAGCAGCTCAGGAGGCTGAGGCAGGAGGTTCACAAGTTCAAAGCCAGCCTCAGCAACTTAGCAGGCCCTAAGTAACTTAATGAGAACTTCTCTCAAAATAAAAAAATAAAAAGAGCCAGGGATGTGGCTCAGTGGTTAAGCACCCCTGGGTTCACTCCCCAGTACCAAAAAAGAATTCTTACATCTATGGTTTCTAAAAGTTCTATCAAAGATGAAGATTTTACACCCAATATTCATTTTGCCTAACAACCCATCATACTGTAATTATTCATGCATACAACTGAACTTTTTTTAGGCTCTTAAATTTCATTCTGCATCCTCTTAGCAAAAGAAAGCCAGGAAGAGCCGGTGGGATGGTAGGACAGAAGATGGTGAATTACATAGTCCTTGAGCTAAGTACTTTCTAACTAAAATCCCTTTGTTTTCAAATAACAATAATTCTATTCTAGTTTGAGTTATTGATTTTTTAATTTCTTGATAAACAGCCCAAATTCACTCTATTTGTAACTGTGTACATTAGAATTTGACTTCGGGTCTCTAACTCTTTTGTGGCAGCAACCTGATAAGGGTAAAAATGTCAACCTAACAGAGGTTAAATGCCATAGAAACCAGTTATTACTATGACCCCTAGTTGGCAAACTACGAGAAAACTCAAATTTTCTGATGGGACACCATGTTTGGTGCTTCTCTGAGGAATGTGATTCTCAAAATTGGGCACCTCCCTTGGGTGAGCACTGGAAGCTTTACCTATGGAGTTGTTATAAGAGACTTTGGCACCTGGTAGCATGAGTCTTCTAAGCTAGATTCCCCCACCTCTGTCCAGTATGAGTGTCATCTCCTCAGTCCTGAACTGTGCTATGTGGAACATTCAAGGCCTCTCTCCAATAGGAATAACTGCCCCATAACCCTGTGGCTTAGTCAGCCTTTGGGGTGATCCAATATAGTCTTAGAATCAGGTTAATTGAACTTAAGAAGATCCTCTCTAGGTAGTAGGATCCTACCCTTCAGCCTTTATCTTCCCAAGCTAGAGTTCTTATCTTTACATTCTTTCATCACTTAACACCTACTTCCCCTAGGTCCTCACTGTCAACCCTGGCACTAACTTGATCAGTGGAGTGTGTTCTTATCTGATTTCTTCATGTCTGTCTTTCTGGAGAAATGGCACAAGAGTTTAACGCTATAGCATATGCACCAGATATTGTATATGGACAAGATAAATATTTTGTTCTTCTGCTAAGATTCTTTCTGATAATGTCAAGTAAATTATTGGACATTTTGATCACAGCACCTTATTGATTTGGTGTTACAGAACAATAAACAATGACTCCTAAATCCCTTGAGGGGATCAAGTGTTAATATCTGTCTTAATCTCTTCAAGCTGCTATAACAAAATCCTTTAGCCTAGTTCATTTACAAACAACAGAAATTTATCATTTACAGGTCCCAAGGCTCAGAAGTCCAAGAACAGGGAGCCAACAGATTTGTGTTTGGTGGGGGTTCTCACTCTCTGCCTCTTACCAATATTCTCTTTTTTTTTTTTGCAGTACTGGGGATTGAAACCAGGGCCTTATGCTTGCGAGGCAAGCACTCTACCAGCTGAGCTATCTCCCCAGCCCACTCTCTGCCTCTTAGATGGTGCCTTGTTGCTTCATCCTTCCTCACTGGCAGAAGGGGCATGAAGCTTCCTTTAATCTTTTTTTAAGGGCACTAATTCCACTCATGAGGGCTGTGCTCCAAAGGCCCCATCTCTCTACATTATCACAGTAGGTATTAAGTTCTACATATGAATGGGGGGGGCACCAATACTCAGATTGTAGAAATGTTCAATTATTAATTTTTAATAGTTTTTGATATAAAATGCTCTCTTGCAAAGATTCTAGTTTACCAAAGCTAACTGGGATCATTCACTGTGAGGAAAAAAGATGAACCCAAGCCAAGGACTGAGAGAGAGGTAAAATTCAGAGCCAAAACACAGAAACAAAATGAAGTAAGAGATGGATGCAAGTGACAGGATCTGGAACAAAAGTCGGGAATAAACTGGAAGATCCTAGATGACCAACCCAAACCACTTTCATGGCCCAGGGTTATATGATACAGGAATATCAGGATGACCTACAGGAACAAGATTAAACTAAGATAAGTGAATCTTAGGACCTCAGAGGGTACAATGAGCCAGAGGCACTCTTCTTATCACAAATTTTTGTGCATCTATGAAAGTTTCAGTCCTTTCATTCAGTTCAGAACATTCAACAATGTTTACTGGTAGACTCCTCTGCAGTAGGCACCAAGGAAAGCATTGTGTTATCAGTGCGGAAGGAAACAGTGTTGGTCCCTGTCCTCAAGGGGCCTCAATTCTAGATGGGTAACAGCACTGCTTCCATAACTTGGTTCTTCACAGCCTAATAGTTATGGCAAAAAATGGGACCCTTTAGATTCTCAGCTCTCACTATCTACAAAAGCAGTGGTGTTCAGTGGTTTTCCATAAGTCCAAGATTTAAAAAAAATCACTGCTATAATGCTGCCTTCTAGAGAAAGAAAATTCAGGGGGGGCAAATAACAAGGCAAAATTTTCAACTATGGATTTTCAGGAGGTAGAAATGATCATCATCAAATAAGCTTGCCTTTATACATCTTCAGTTAGAATAATAAACCTTTTTTTTCCTAACATTCTTTCTCATAAGAGCAATACATGTTTGTTATAGAAAATCTGGATTATATTGAAGTTAAAGAAAAGACAACAAAAATCACTTGCAATACATAATATTTTGATTATTTCTCTCCATATTAACAGATGAACAGATACAGAGGATTTACATAAACTTAACTATATATTTTTAAAATAGTATCACACAAATACAGAATTGTACATCCTACTCTTTTATTAACATTGACTTGAGCTTGGTGGGCAATTTTTTTTTAAAGAGAGCTAAGATACTAGCCCACTTATGTTAGCTGTTGATGGGAAAAGAATTTAAAACCATATCCTGGAAATGTGCTTGGGATTGCTTTTTCCAAGTACACTTATCTTCAATCTTCCTCTTTGACTTTAATCTTCTATTATTTTTCTTTCCATTTAGGTGGTCTTTTATGTTATTCCCATAGTTCAACTTTAGCAGCTTGGTTTTTACTTACCATAAGAACTGCCTATTATCTGTAAACATTTGTATAAGTGTTAAATAAGACGATCTCCAAACTACCTCCTGGAAGAGCCTATTTGTCCACTCAGAAGTACCTATTGATCTCCACTTTTGTTCCTTGTTTCTTGGCCAGCTTCCCATTCATAACAAGACTGTGAATACAGAGGGAACTGGGACTCATTACTTCAATGGGCTTTTTGAAAGATTAAAAAATTACATGTTCTACAATACTTAGCAAATATATTTTCCTCCTTTAGCTCTAATAGATTGTTCCTCCTTTCTCCAAAATAAGTCATTATTTGTTATTGTCCATTTGCTTTGAATATTTATCTCCCAATCATGTGGATCTGGTTTAATGGTCCCAGGATCTTTCCTGAAACCCTTTCCTTGACAGGAGCCCCACTGGACAACAGCCAATGTTCCACCAATGTCCCAAAGAACTGTCACACACCAAGTTTCCTCAACATACTTGGGCAAAGGCCATCTGGTCTTGGTGATTTATTTGTATCTGGTGTGCTGATTAGGTCCGCAGTATCCTAAGCACCTGCCACTTCTTGATATATTACCTTCAGTGTGTGTACTGCTTGAGAGAGCCTAAGTACAGGAATATTACTCAGCAAAAACAGAAGCAAATAATCCATTTGTACTCTATTTTATCCCTTCTTATCTCTAAGTATATGTTGTATGATGAAAGTCAAGTGCTTCCACAATCCTCATTTCACAGTATTTGTCTTTCACTATTGTTTTAGAAATATATGGTGAAGATTTTTTCCAAATTCATCTTTGCTACTTCATGTCTAGTGTGCACAGGAGCTATCATTCTTTATGGGCTCAATTTAATAATATAATCCTTCAAATATTCCTTTTGCATTACATATAGCTAAGCATTTTTCTTTCCTTTATTTTTTCCCTATGTATTTAGTGTTTTAAAGAGCTTGAGTACAAGGTCTTTATTTTTCTTATCATATGTGGTTTCCCATAAGACAATTTATATATTCCTCACTTTCTAATGAGCAATTTGGTTTGGTTTGGTTTGGTTTGTTTTGGATACCAGGAATTGAACTCAGGGGCACTCGAACACTGAGCCACATCCCCAGCCCTATTTTGTATTTTTATTTAGAGACAAGATCTCACTGAGTTGCTTAGCACCTTGCTTTTGCTGAGGCTGGCTTTGAACTTATGATCCTCCTATCTCAGCCTCCCAAGCCTCTGGGATTATAGGTCTGTGCCACTGCACCCGGCAGCTATTTGGTTTTTTAAGTATGTCTTTCTCTCCTGCCCTCTCCCCCTGCCCCAAGTGTCAGCATTGAAATCCCTCTTAGGGAATGATTATGTACTTGACATCTGTCTTTGGAGTTCTCTCTCCCATTAGAACACTGAACTGAATTAAACTGAAATTAAATTCGTCACTATATACTCCAATCTGTTATATCTGGTATGTACTCAGTGAACATTTCCTGAATGAATGTGTGATATCAACAACTAAAAATCATGGGGCCACTTATAAGGTGTCATATCCCATGTTAAGCACTTTACATGCATTACATCATCAGATCTCAGGTGCTAGACTGTAAACGCGTGTATCCCTAGCATGTAGAATAGAGTAGTACATACTAGGAAATTACTAAATATTTGTTGAAGAAGTAAACTGAAAAACTGCACAAGGTAGGTGCATTATTCATGTGCTATACATAAGAAACTGAAACATAGAGGTTCAATCATTTTCTGAAGTCCCATGGCAGGTGTGAAGCCATAACTTGAACCCAAAGCCCACATACTTAACCAAGACATTTCTAAACTCAACACCTACCCACATTAATGCAAACAAAATTAACACCATTCATCTTAATAAACACTGTGCAATGTCACAAATAAATAATTTGAGCAATAGTTTTCCAAGAAAAGATCTGCAAATTCTGGGCTTCTCTAAATAATCAGATAGGCAGATATCTCTAACTTTCTTATTGCTAGCTTTGCAAGTGGAAATATGATTTCTCTTTAATCAATTTCTTCTCCCACATTTGTACACTAGTTAAGAAGGATTTCAGGACTTTTCACAAATGGATGCTTTTTTACTTTAGAGGTTTAAGTCATCTGTTTTGTCAATTCTTTTTAAAACAAGAATAGTACTAATGAAATAATCATTTAAGACTTCATTGTTAATTGTCTATAGAGTTTATGAGGAGTTTCTGCTTACAAAGTAGAAAATTTACATATTTCTGGAACATTCCTGACATTACTGATGATTTTCCTGAAACACTACCACTAGGACATCATTCTTCAGGGTTATGATTACTTGTATCTTTAACAACTTACTACTAAAAATAATAAAATGAAAGGGTGGTTCCTTAAAATCATTATTAGCTTTCTCGTTAAATCTTTATCAGCCCACACTTTAGTGGGAGCTAAAAGGCAGACAGCAGAGTCTTTCAGGAGTAGTACATCATGGTCCCTGAAGCTATGGATTGAACAATAAAATGAGATGCAGAATTAGAAGGAGGCAAACAGCAAAGATGTCACCCAGCAAGAAGGAAGAAATGGAGGCAAGGGGAGAGGAAATAAGGAAGAAGGGAGGGAAGGATTTAGGAATGAGTTGAATTTGAATGCTGTCATTCACCTCAGAAAACTCAACTTCTGACAGCCTCAGCTGTTCCATCTGTAAAATGGGGGTGATAAAAAGGACTTCCTCACAGATACTTTAATAGTAGATTTCAATGTGCCATGTAAACTGTACAGTATGATACAAAATATGGTATGGTATTTTACTTGGCAATACTTGCCTAGAATCAGTCCAGCTTATGCATTCTCTGTTATAAACATTCACCTTACAAGAACTATCAACAACTTCAAAATATAGCCCCATGAACTCTGTCTACCTTTTTTGGTCTGGAAGCATTTCTGATATTTTTAACCTAAGAAACCAGTGCACAATTTTTACCAGGTTTTAGTATCTATGAGCTCAAAAAGCTTACTGTGTGCTCTCAGGACTAGAGTGCAGTAAACCTCTATTCAAACAAGGAATACTCTTTTAAGTCCTGTTTCATTCTGGTGCCTTTGGCTGAGGAGGAAACTAAAATTGAAAACAGATAGATGTTTTACATTTAAATGGGTTTAACATAAATGTGCATTAAGCCATTTCATGGACGATTGCACAAATATCTTTTGCAAACTTGGTACACGTGAGCACATATACAGTAACCATTCATGTCTTCCAGAGAAATAAGGTGCAGATGGGAAATTTTAAACAGCTACTTGGAGTTCCTTTCACTGGAAAGAAAATGTAATGGCTTTAAGGGAATTGCTCTAATAATATCATGGCATCTGCAATGGCTGGCCAGAGCAGAGCAGAACAGAGTGTATGTCACCGCAAGTCAATTTAACAAGAAATAAGCTTTCCCCTGGAGAATCTAAACTCCCTTGCCTCCCACAAAGAAAATTGAATTTTGGAGGTCACACCTTGGGTAGGTTAGCGAAGGGAGAAGCTTAACGTTGTTTTTGTCATGTGCTCTGGGAGGTCAATGCTGTTCTACCAACAAGTCGCTATCAAAGATGTTTCCACATCCCCCAATGCCCTCAAATTAAAACAAGTCTCTCGAGTCCCCTAGGATGGCAAGTGATCGTGACACTAAGATACCTGGGACTACTCTGGAAACAATCATGTCCAAATACCAAGTTTGAACCATAAAATAAAAAGTAGGTTCTATGGGGGTTGAGGGTCTGGAGGGAGTACTGGCAGAAGTGGTGAGACTGTGGTTGGGGTGAAAATGAGTCAGATAAAAATACAGAGAGTTTTAGGTTGAAATTGATGGCTTGGTCAAATATGAATCTGCTGTTACCAAAAAGAAAACCGGTCACCAAGTAAAGCCCAGACGAAGTCCCTACACTTGGTGGACAGTCTCCGCTCAGGATCCTGGGAGTGGGTTGTCCAAGGGCCTAGCACCCTCTGGTAGTAGCTGGGAAGTGCCCAACATAGTGCACCTCCCGCAACCGGCTCCCCACCACCCACTAACACCGCCCCCCGCAGCAACATGTGGGGTGCTGCCACTCCGCTACCAGGGAACTCTCTCCAGCTGGAGTTCCTGGTGGATGCACGCTTGGCCCTGAGACCCTACCGAATTACTCCTGGAGAAGATTCCTCCAGCCTTGAACTTGGCAGCTGCTGACATTTCCATCCCACCCCACCTCGCTCCAGCACAACACACACGCACACACACGCCCCTCTGGACACACGCGCAGCGCTTTCTACCCAGTCCGAAGCAAAACACGACAGCGGGGTGTAGAGGCCGCCACCCCAGCTCCGCTGGCCTTGGGGCGGGGGTGAAGGCTGTACTAGAGCTGGGTAGTTCCAGCGACTCAGCCCACTCCCAGGCTTGGCTCAGGCCAGGCATCAGCTGGGGGACCCTACAACCAGCCGCGTCTCCTTTTGTGCTCCCCGGAGAAGCCAGTCTTTACTCACCCGGGCTGCGCGCGGATTCCGAGCGCCAGCGGCAGCCAGCTGCCCCATCCCACGAACACTGCGGCGCCCCCAGAGTGTGCAATGCGGAGCCCCGCCAGCGCGCGGCCGGAGCCCGGGAGCGCAGGGAGGGAGCGAAGGAGGGAGGGAGGAGGAGGGACAGAGAGCGCGGCGGGGAGGGACAGGGGGCGGGGGCCGGCGGGGGGCGCGCGCGCCACTCCCACTCGCGCCCAGCACTCGCGGGCGCCCGCTGCTGCGGCCGGCCAGCCCGGCCTCTCAGGTCGTGGAGCCAATCAGTGCGCGCAGGAGGAGCCGAGCCCTCCGCGGTACGCGCTCATTGGTGCGGCGCGCGCGACCCAACTCCGGGAGAGTAAGCCTGAGCGCCAAGTCTGCAAACTCCCCGCCGGCAGCAGACGTCCGCCTGGCTCAGGTGGGGTGTCCCGGCGCCGCGCTCTGGCCAACAGAGTGAGCGGAAAAGATGGGGGATTTGGGACCTGCCCGGGAAGCCTGTTCCCAGTAAGCGTCCAGAGCGAGCAGTGTTTGCTCAGGTTGCAGATTCCTTCCTGTGCGCAACCTCCCGCCCCCGTGCCTCTCCCTAAGCCGCCCATCTCACCCTGGCCAGCAACTGCGTGTCGGGAAGCCTGGCAGATCGTAAGAGCCCAAGGCCAGGTCTCACGCTCTGCCCTGCCCCTGCGAGAAACCCGCTGAACTTGAGCTGGAACTGAAGAGCAAGTGGAGTTCCAAACCCCAGAGCATACGGAAGCCGCTTGACATTTACAATTGAGGGCCCAGGCTGAGAGGCGGTGGATACAGGGATGGGGAGGCAGATATTTGTTTGGAAATGGGAATTTCGTTATGGGTTTTGGTGGGAAACGTCCAGGGCATAATTCTCCCGCCTTCGGCCAAACCCTTCCCCCCAAGTAACCCACAATCCTACCTACCCTTCTCTTCCTCGAAATCATGTTTGACGCTTCTAGATTTTTCAATTGGGAGCCTTGGAGTTCACGCAGAACTCATCCCTATCATCCATCTGAGCTGAGCCAGAAACTGATGGGGAACTCGGGTGACAAGGGAGGGTCCTCAGGTAGTATGAAAGAAGGACTCCACGGGTAACCCAGAGTCAGGAGCTCCGGAGCCAGCCACCCCCCACCTCTTAGCCTGGTAACTCACTTGCTAGATTACCTTAGCTATGGTGCCCGCCCCAATGGCTACATGGGTCTTAGAGGTCTCTCTCTCTCTCTCTCTCTCTCTCTCTCTCTCTCTCTCTCTCTCTCTCTCTCTCTCTCTCCAGGCCTCTTTGAATCTCCCTGCCTCTCTTCTTCCCTCATAATCTATTCCATTTCAACATCAAAACATCCTTTATCTTTTTTTTTTTTTTTTTCTAAATCATCCTTTTATTTGGGAGGGGGTTAGGA
The DNA here is from genome assembly GCF_902686445.1 of Sciurus carolinensis. Lineage (NCBI taxonomy): Eukaryota > Metazoa > Chordata > Mammalia > Rodentia > Sciuridae > Sciurus > Sciurus carolinensis. The sequence continues at coordinate 100,817,756 of NC_062215.1, read as the reverse complement.
TAAGGTATTTGGAATCAACAGATCCTGAACTTTTGAATTTTTTTAATCCCAGTTAGTTTATGTGTACAAGCTTACACAAGTTCAGGGTTCAAATGGAAAGAAATAATTAGCACTCCTTTAAGACCTTTGGACAAACAAGAAGGAGATGCTCCTGTGTTTGTCTTTCTGCAGGGCTCAGCACTTCAAAAAGATTAAATATGAATTAATCAAACTGAACCTGGCTGTGTCCCTCAGTATCTGGGTAGGTAACCTCTGCAGGTTAGAATCTGTTACTAATGAGGGCATGCCCAGGGTGTCATGGCTGCCACTCATTTAGCTTCCTTTGCAGGGAAAAATTGCCTTCTGCAGTTCTCCACCATGAACCTAGTTCATTTGATTTTTTTTTTAAAGAATGATTCAGTGCATAGTTTAGTTAAAACTTAATATTTGAATTAAAAATGAAGTTCAGCATATTAAGGCAGTTCGCAGGACCACAGAGCCTGATAGAAATGGAATCCTTAGGCTTCCCTTATTTTTCAAAAATGTATTTTAAAAGAATAGAATGATATGCATGTGAGATTCAGTGTGGTTATATCTGTGTGTTGGGATAATGGGTAATATTTTGTTTTCTTCTTTATATTTTGTTGTATTTTCTAAAGAACATGTAATATTAAAAAAAAAATGTTAGCTGCCAACATACAGTATTCGTCAGGCATCAGTAAAGCTAAGGTGTTAAGTCTTCCTTCTACTTTATCCTTCACATCTTATCAATCACTAAATCCCATAATTCTGTCTTCTGGAATAGCTTTCAGGTCTATCCCTCACCATCTCTGTTGCCACTGGCAGATCTTTATTCTGTCTTATCAGAGCTGTAGCAACAGCCTTTAACCATTCTTCTCTCCATACTGCCATCTCTATTTGAGAATGGCTGTTGTGATCACTTGGTTAAAATCTCTGTCAGTCCCCCAAATAATAAAGACGAAAAAGCAGGCCTTTCCTTCCTGAGTCCAGCCTTCCCTGTGGGCCTCACCCTGCCTCCACACTCATAGGCAACTTTTTGTCAGTGAAGTGGACCTTCACAGTCTGTGTCTGAGACCTCCCAGTGCTAGGCTGTTGCCCTTCCCTCCCCCCTCAACCCTCCTCTCCCCTCAACAGCAAGTTCCTGTCTCAGCTTTAAGATTCACTTCAAATGTCACCTTTTTAATGAAGTCTTCAAAACTGCCAGGGGCCGAATTATCAGCTCCTCCGGGCTGTACTTCAATAGCAGGCACTATTATCTATTCAATGACTGTTAATCCAGTTTCTGCTATGTGCCAGGCACAATGATAAAAACGTATGTTGTATTTATTCTCCTGGAGCGCACCCTGAGAGAGATAGACTTTAAATCAAGTAGTCACACAAAGGGAAAAAAAAGTTTCAAACTGAGATAAGTGTAATAGAACCATTAGATGTACAAAAAGAAGCAGGGTTTACTTTGAACATATATATATCAATCATGTCTTACTTAGTTATGATCTGTTGATTTACTTATTGAAAGTTTTGTCTTCCATTCTTTTCATCTAGGTATTCCCATAAAGAACATAGTACCAAGCTCATAGTAGGCACTCTGTAAAAATTTTATAGTAAATAAATGGGTAAATAAATGAATGGGCATTTCAAACCCCAATAAAGCATGGGGGTTTCTATTGAAGAAGATAAAAAAAAAATTAGTTATTTATTGTAAAAATTTTCATCCTTAGATCCTTATATCATCTTTCTTAAGTCTACTTTGGTTCTTTCTGCATAAATTATCTAATTTTTTATTTGATTTCACATTTCGGAGATAGAGTAAATGTATTATGTATAGATGATCTATTATTGGTAGAAAGAATTTATTCTTTTTTTTAATAACTTTTACTTTTAACATATAAAAATCCAGCACTGAAAAATTTAATATACAAAACAAAAATCACAGCCCATAAGGAAAAAAAATAAAATTGGGCTTTGTCAAAATTAAACTATTTTCTATGCAAACAACTCTGTTAAGAGAATGAAAAGAAAGGAACAGACTGGGAAAAAATATTTGTAAAATAGTATATCTGACACAGGACTTGCAGCCAATATACAAAGAACTCTCAAATCTAAACATAAGAAAACAACCAAATTTTTTAAGTGGGCAAAAGAATTGAGGGCTGGGGTGATAGCTCAGTTGGCAGAGTGCTTACCTTGTAAGCACAAGGCCCTAGGTTCAATCCCCAGCACCGTAAAAAAAAAAAAAAAAAAAAGAATTGAACAGATACTTCACCAAAAAAGATATACAGATGATAAACAGCACACAAAATGATGCTTATTACCTTTAGTCATTAGTGAAATGCTAATTAAAACCAGCATAAGGCACTACTATACATTTATTACAATAGCTAAAAAAATAATAATTAAAAATAATAAAGCAATAATAGCAAGTGCTGTCAAGGATGCAGAGCAACTAAATATCTTGTACATTGCTGGTAGGGACACAAAATGGTATGACCACACTAAAAATTGTTTTGTAGTTTTTATAAAGTTCAAAAAAAATAAAATACTTGGGAATCAATCTACCCAAAGAGGTAAAAGATCTCAACAATGAAAACTACAAAACACTGAAGAAAGAAATTAAGGAAGACCTTAGAAGATGGAAAGATCCCCCATGTTCTTGGATAGGAAGAATTAATATTGTCAAAATGGCCATACTACCAAAAGTGCTATACAGATTTAATGCAATTCCAATTAAAATCCCAATGATGTACCTTACAGAAATAGAGCAAGCAATCATGAAATTCATCTGGAAGAATAAGAAACCCAGAATAGCTAAAGCAATCCTTAGCAGGAAGAATGAAACAGGGGGTATCACAATACCAGAATTTCAACTATACTACAAAGCAATAGTAACAAGAACGGCATGGTATTGGCACCAAAATAGACAGGTAGATCAATGGTACAGAATAGAGGACATGGACACAAACCCAAATAAATACAATTTTCTCATACTAGACAAAGGTGCCAAAAATATGCAATGGAGAAAAGATAGCCTCTTCAACAGATGGTGCTGGGAAAACTGGAAATCCATATGCAACAGAATGAAACTAAACCCCTATCTCTCACCCTGCACAAAAATCAACTCACAATGAATCAAGGACCTTGAAATCAGACCAGAGACCCTGCATCTTATAGAAGAAAAAGTAGGTCCAAATCTTCAACTTGTAGACTTAGGATCAGACTTCCTTAACAAGACTCCCATAGCACAAGAAATAAAAGCAAGAATCAATAAATGGGATAGATTCAAACTAAATAGCTTTCTCTCAGCAAAGGAAACTATCAGCAATGTGAAGAGAGAGCCTACAGAGTGGGAGAATATCTTTGCCACTCATACTTCAGATAGAGCACTAATTTCCAGAATATATAAAGAACTCAAAAAACTCTACATGAAGAATACAAATAACCCAATCAACAGATGGGCTAAGGATATGAACAGACATTTCACAAAAGAAGATCTACAAGCAATCAACAAACATATGAAAAAATATTCACCATCTTTAGTAATGAGAGAAATGCAAATCAAAACTACACTAAGATTCCAATTAGAATGGCGATTATCAAGAATACAAGCAACAATAGGTGTTAGAGAGGATGTGGGGGAAAAGGTACACTCATACATTGCTGGTGGGGCTGCAAATTAGTGCAGCCACTCTGGAGAGCAGTGTGGAGACTCCTTAGAAAACTTGGAATGGACCCACCATTTGACCCAGCTATCCCACTCCTCAGCCTATACCCAAAGGACTTAAAATCAGCATACTACAGAGATACAGCCACAACAATGTTCATAGCTGCTCAATTCACAATAGCCAGATTGTGGAACCAACTTAGATGTCCTTCAATTGATGAGTGGATAAAGAAACTGTGATATATATATATATATATATATATATATATATATATATACACACACACACACACACACACACACACACACAATGGAATATTACTCAGCTATAAAGAATAGTAAAATTATGGCATTTGCAGGCAAATGGATGAAATTGGAGAATATCATGCTAAGTGAGATAAGCCAATCTCAAAAAACCAAAGGACGAATGATCTCGCTGATAAGCAGATGATGACACATAATGTGGGGTGGAAGAGGGGCAAGAATGGAGGAAGGAGGGACTGTATAGAGGGAAAAGAGGGGTGGGGGGGGAGGGAAGAAAAAATAACAGAATGAATCAAACATCATTACCCTATGTAAATGTATGATTACGCAAATGGTATGCTGTTACTCACTCCATGTACATACAGAAACAACATATATCCCATTTGTTTACAACAAAAATAAATTAAAATTTTAAAAAGTTCAATATACACCTAATCATATAATGCATTAATCTCACTCCTAGATATTTACCCAAGTGAAACGAAAAGCTTATGTTCACTCAGAAAGCTATAAATAAATTCTTATAACAATTTTACCAAAATCTTGAATCCACCCAAAAGTTCCTCAACTGAGGAAGAAAATGTAGTGCATCCATATAATGGAATAATACTCGGTAATAAAATTTACTGAGTATTGTTGATCCAAACAATTTACATCTCAGCACACTATAACAAGCGAAATAAAGAAATTCAGAAGGCTAAATACATACAATGATTAAGAATGGCAGAACAAGAAGATAAAGAACTTGAGGTTTTTCATAACAGCCCTTCCTCTTTGAGGTCTGAGAATCTCTGTTTCCCTGAGACAATTGTTAAACCATTGTAATTTCAAGTTTTCTGATACACAGGGCTAAACCTCATTTTATCTAACATATGAACGCATGCGTTAATTAATGAAAATTCCATTCAGTGTAAGCTTGTCTTATTCACTGAAATATCACCAATGCTCCTCCTATGATTCTAGTACACAAAGTGGATACTCAATAAATATCAGTTAAATGCATGAACAGATAAGAATGAAGATGAAGTTAGAATTTTGCAGGAATGTAACAAAATTATATATTCAAATCCCTTCAAAGTAGTGACTTTGGCACATTGCATTTTTTATTCTGATAACATTGCTTCCATCTCATAATGTATTCTCCCTCTCCTTTCTGCTTATTAAAATATTACCCTTTCTTTAGGTAAAATTGTTTCCTTTAAATAAATTATTTTGCTTGCTTGCTTTCCCTCAATGAGCAAACAATAAATTTAGCACGTCTTAGCATTTTACTCATTTTTCAATATCCCAAGTAGTATCTAATTTATCTTCTTTATCTCTAATAAATACAAAAAGTTTATATAACAGACACAGAGTAAAAATAAAAAATCCAGATTTTATGCAAAGCTTGAGAGATTTTTGGCTCAAAAAAACATCATATTTCCAGATGTATCACTTAAAGTAATTTTCATTTATTGGACACTGATGGTTGACATTAAGCTCGTGAAATATCATTAAAATATTTCTGCTCTAACCAGTTTGCACAGTCAAGTGACTTTTAAAAAATCATTTACAGCTAAGCTGCTGTTATAGAATTTATTATAAGAACTCAATTTTCTCTACCCGTTTTTTTTTTTTTTTTTTTTTTTTTTTGCTAGAAAATAGTTATCCTGGCTGCCACCAAAGACTCCTCAGTTGCTTTAAGACATTAGTTTTATTATTTGTTTCTAACGCGGAATACCCTTTGCATAAACACAGATATCATGAGTTTGACACAGTGACTCTTCAGATAAATGAGCATGAATGCATTAATGCCATTATCTCGGGAATGAGTTTGTTATGAATGGGGGCGTCTTGCCCCCTTCTTCTCTATTCCTTTCTCTTTCTCTCTTTCCCTTCTGCCTCTTGCCATGAGATGACATAACATGAAGGCCCTCACCAAATGCCAGTCCCTTGATCCGGAACTTCCTGGCCTCTAGAACTGTAAGAAACCTATGTTTTGTAAATTACTCAGTCTCAGGTATTATGTTATATCAGCAAAAACAGACATAATCATGGAAATGCTGGGACACAGTGCTGATAAGGAACATGAGGCCAATCTGAAGACTCATTTAGTTAATCTTTGGTTCAGTAGGGCAATTGTAATTTCAATTTTAGACACATATAGATTGAGACAGTTGTAGGTATCCAGGCAAGATTACTCAGTCTATAGTGGGTTATGTAGGTCCAAAGCTCAATAGAAATATAAATGTTTGAGTCTTAATATAAAACTCAAATTCTCACTATTGTCTGCTGTGCCCATAGTAAATATTGTAAACAAATCATGTGATCATGAGCTTATTTCTTTTGAATCTAACTTGACCTCAGCCCCCTTCTCAATGCACTAATCTTCATAACCATCCACAATGACAGTTGGGACAAGGAACAAAAAATGATTTTCATCACAAATCATAGGATAAATTCAGGTTAAGCACTCTGAGATAGTTCAAAAGGATGGTAGCTAGTGAAGTTGTTTGTGATAATGAGAGCATTATTCAAGTGACTGATCATGTCTAGGTTGGGTTAAAAAAAAAAGAAAAATCAAGATAGATTAGAAATGAATTTTTTCTTCTTATCAGTTCCAAGATTTGTGACACCTAGGTGCTGCAATCTCTCATTGGGTTTCCTTAGCTTCTGTGAAGGTAATTATGTGCATTTAAATTAATGTTTCTGAGTGAGCTTTGGCAAATCCTAGCCTACTAACCACCTTGCTGACATCCACCCCAATCTGAAGAGTTAAAACCAACATAATTCCCTGTCCTTGCATTAACCAGTTCTGGAACTAGGCATACTTTTTCTCTTCTTATGTTAAAATAAGACTGAAACCAAGAGCCTAACTCTTTGCTCCATGAAATACCTGCTCCTGGAAATAAGACCCATTAAACTCCTTGCATTTAAAGGCTAGCAACTCTTTAAATGAGACTTTAAGGCTCTCATCTTGCAGTGCCTTCCAATCTAAACGTAGTATGTCATCAACTGCCCAAATAGCCCCTGCTTTGCAACACCTGCCAGAAGTCACCCTGTCCTAGATCTAAAAACTTTATTGTAAATACTTGTGGAAATAAATGAAAACCACCCAGACAAAAAGAGAGCTTATTTATTCACAGCTTGCAATTCAATGCAAGGATGTCAGCCACCATCACTTGCATTTCGCAGAAACTAAAGGCTGTGAAGGAGCGGAAAAGGTTGACAGTGTTGTTTTCTTCTTGTTGTTGCTGTTGTTGTTTTTAAGTGAGGGTGAGGGACTTAGAGTAAGTTCCGGTTGGAAGTTGTTAGCATTGGGAAGTTGAAAGTAACCAACTAGACTAACTAGAAGGACTGGATTAACTGGACTAACTAGAAGAAAGATATATATGTGATTGAGTTTGGGAACATACTTGGTTCTTTGGTTGGTTTTGCATTGGAAGTGGGGAAAATAGGGAAGTTATCAGTCATTGACTAAGTCCTGGCCATTTTGGATCAGTTGCTATAGAAATTGTGGATTGGCCTCCTAGGCTGGTTGCCGAAGAAGTTGTGGGTCATATAGGATCATATATCTGACCATTGTTCAGTGTATGTTCAGCCTCTTATATCCTTCCTTAATTTTCAAATTTTGAGATGTTGCAACTAAGCTATTGTTCATATTGCAGTAGACATAACAAATTTAGCTTTGCTCGGTCCACTGGTGTTTCTGATGGTCTTTTGAGGACTTTACAGTAAACAATCCTTACCTCATACTACACACTGGATTTGCTCATAACGCTATATTCCTTCCCATTTTTCACAATGCGAGATTATGTCCAAAAAAAAAAAAAAAAAAACCTGATTCCTCCTAAGATGGTACAGTTCTCTAGCTGTATATCTCTTCTTGGTGCCTTCTCTGCAGGGTCCAACTTCCCTATCTCGAGAAGTCCATTAAAATCACAGGCTTCTAGGGTCTAGCTTCCAGGATCCCAGCAGTCCTTTCTCTCTGGTCAGAAGACATAAGGCATAGTCTTGCCAATTCAACACAAAAGTGCCTCTTTGCTGACATTCTGCCTGACTGGTAGATCCGGCAAATGCCAAACAGTCATGGGACTGACACTGGGAAAGTACATAAAATAATCAAATCTGGAAGTGTTGAAGTTCCCAGGAATTCCATGTTAACAGAATAGCAGTGAGTTTTGCCAACAGCCCAAATTCATTTGTTTATTTAATATCTGTCAAAAAAAAAAGTACATATTACAAGCCGGAAGGACAATGGTAAGGAAAACAAAAACATAGTTGATGCCATATCTCACTGAGATATAAATCTAGTGAGAGAAAACACCATTAATCAAATAATCTAATGCATAAATATGAAATATAAAAGGGTTAACAGGGGAATTTGAGAGGTTTCAGAAGGTATGCTTGAGGGAATAAACGTTAAACTTACTTTATTATATAATACGCTCATGTAAAAGATACTCATAACAACACATTAAATAATTCATCAAAATAGCATTAGTAGATTTCTGCTTCCAGCTAAGATGGAGTAACTGAGACAAAATTTACCCTCTGAATTGAAGCATCCCCAAATTGGACAATATCTATATAAGACAGATACAACATCAGACTACAAAAGACACAATCCTGAGAGACAGGAAACATTAAACAACATGTTTATTTATTGGCCAGATTTCTCATTCTGGGGGAAGGGAGTTACCAATATGAAAAAGAGAGAAGAATAGATCGGACTCTGAGATAATTAATTGGAATTTGAGATGTCAACATAAACTCCATCCGTTGTCCCACATATGGAGGTACTTCAAGACTGAGCCCTTAAAATGATGATGACTTTATGGATGTCTCCTTTATCTCTCTCCTTAAAACCACTGTTTCCCTGAAGTTCCCTTAGGAGGAAAATGTTTATTTCATCAAATACTATACCCAGCAAACTAAGGGCTCAGCCTTCTGATGGTAGTTTATTGATCGTTATTTGACTTGATCATTTCAGGTTCCTGCTAAAGTATAATTCTCAAAAGTTAAAAGATCATGACCCTCATGCAAATGCAACATGAAAGTTTATTTCACTTTATTCAATTCATTAACTAATAAGAAAACTATAAAAATATGTAAAAAAAATTTTAAATAAAAAAACAAAAAAATTAACCCAAGAGTAGTGCGAGTGAGTATGCCCACGATTTAATGAAGAAATACCAAGATAAGATTGCTGTGTACAAAATTTGTTCATAAACTATAAACCATAAGTTAAAGGGTTATCATTTCTAATGAACATAAGTTATTCCCATCTGTACCTGACAAAAATCTACAAGTTAACACGTGAACTTTAATCAATAATACTGAATGAAACCAAGTACATTCCCCTGGACAACCCTTTGGTGGTTTTGCTCCTGTATGGCACTGCAGGGATGCGCTGTCCAACTGGCAGATGGGAGCCAAGAAATCTGTGGTGGAACGTTTTTTTAAAAATCATAATTTGGGAGGAATATAG